>NC_034193.2:22525028-22695028 GCF_002021735.2 Oncorhynchus kisutch
GGTGCCCTTCTTTGCAAGGCATTAGAAAACCTCCCCGGTCTTTGTGGTTGAATCTGTGTTTAAAATTCTGAGGGGCCTTACAGATAATTGTATGTGTGGGGTACAGAGATGAGGTAGTCATTCAAAAATCATGTTAAACACTGTTACTGCAAACAGAGTGAGTCCATACAACTTATTATATGACTTGTTAAGCACATTTTTACTCCTGAACTTAACAAAGGGATTGAATTATTATTGACTCGAGACATTTCAGCTTTTAATTTCTTTATTAATTTGATAAACATTCTAAAAACATAATTCCATTTAATACATTTTAAATTCCGGCTGTAACACAACAAAATGTGGAAAAAGTCAAGGGTTTTGAATACTTTAAGGCACTCTATATATATTTTGAAATGCCCTTCTGTGAGATAGGAACTAGCTTCAAACACCGCCGATCCTGTAACCGGTCACATTTGATGATCTGAAAAGAGATTCAAACAGCCACGATTTTTCCTTTGAAAGTTGCATTTTGCCTCGGCTTGCACACCAAATCTGAATTTGCTTCTATTTATTCCAAACTTTCCTTCCTCAACCCCTCCATTCAGTCAACCCTAGGCTGTGACCTGGGTCTGTCACTGTTTCCAGCGTCCTTTTCATCTACTTCTATGAAATACCATCTCACATGCACACACAATCTATTTATTTATTTAATCTCTCTCTCTCTCTATATATATATATATACACACCTGCAGTTGTCTCTGCTGATCAATAGGCCTAGCTGTCTTTTATAAATGTATACATCTATTGTAAATGAGGAGCCTCTTGTTGGGGAAACCCTTGAGGGGACCGCCAAACTTGGGTGTCCCCTGTCATTGAGTAAACTCTCTGCCCCCTCCACCCCCCCCCTCCACCCCCTGCCCCCCTATCTTAAATGGCACACCTCTCTCCACAGCAATATCATGTTACTTGGTCCTAAGGGAATTTTATGTGGGGTTAACGGCTATTAACGGTTGCTGCTATTTGGACAGATACACCATAGTGTAATGGTATTACGAATGCCACACGCGCTGCCAGGAAAAAGGTGTTGCAATATGTGTTTTCTTTGCTCCTGTTGAAACCGTAGGATGACCAGTAACATTAGTATAGGTGTATTTTGTTGATATGATGAATGTCGATCAAATGATTGAACTGTAATGAATGAATTGTTTAATTGGTTATGCCTATGTTTCAATACAAGATAGTTAATTGGTCTTGGTCAGTACAGTGAGCGATAAGTAGCTCTGCTTCTGTATATATATATATTTTTTTTTTAATATCTAGGATTCTGAAAACCATCTCAGGAATGATAAACATTTCAACTCACAGCTCTGTCTGGTCATTTGCCTTTTTCTGCATCTGACCACAATTATGTGGAACAGAGGAGGCTGGGAGAAGACAAAGAGAGAGAGAGAAAGAGAGAGAGAGCAGACAGACAGTCGGTCCCCTCTTCAATAGAGCGAGTCTCTCTGGAGCCAACAGTGTCGGCTGCAGAGAATTTCAGAAGAGAGAAAGAGGGTTAAAAAGCAAGAAAGGGGGAGAGGGGACATGTTGAATAATGGAGCATATTGAAGGAGTATGCTATGCATTTGTCTTGAAATTCTGACACACACACATGCCTGACTTTGTCCTTGCGGCTGGGTCTATCTGCAGATGCATGCGTTCTAATCTGGGCCCTCCAATAGGGAGAAAGGCGCTGGGTCAGCCAGGGTGAAATGTTTGTGATGGAAATTTGGACGGCAGGCGTAGGAAAACAAAGATTGAGACAAGACGCCCCCAGAGACGACATACTTTACACATGAGATAACATCACCAAATACAATTTAAAAAAGTTCCCAAATGTGATGGATCATCCTGTCATATTTTTTTCCTCTCCAGTCAAGTCCAACACTAGTTTGATTGTTTTCATGGAAAATCTTGGTGTTTTAGGTTTTACTTGATACATAATTAGCTAGCCTTGACCATTTATACCAACATTCATTGTGTTTTGACCCTTTCGGCAAAAGCTTTGCGGATGTATTGAAATGTTTCCATTTCGCAGGAATTTAATTGAATTGACACAATGAAACACCAATATCCATTTTTTTTTTGTGGGAGGCCTACAATGAAAATTGGACATTTTCAATAGGCTATTCGGATTGTCCAAAATGGTGGTTTGCCTCACAGGCACAAACAATCAAAAGCCAGTTTGAACAATATCTATTCTGCCCATTTAAAACTCAATCACTCTTTGGATCTGAACGACAACCATGAGCTTATATCGATTTCCCCCCTGTTAGTTCTGCTCAGGAAAATAACCCTTAATCCAGCCCTTCCCTGTTGGAACCCGGGGGGGGAAGCCTGCAGAACCGGACAGAGCACGGAGATGGAACCATGGAGGAATCCAATGGAACCGTCCAATGGAACCGCTCCATACTGTGAGATCCTGCGAGATGGCACAAAGATTGGATTTAATGACCCTCCGATTCAGCGGTTCTGAATGAGCTGACCTCTGACCCCCAGCCTCGGCCCCTCCTGACCCCTCACGTCCTCCGGGGGCCAGTGGTTGTCACTGGTCGTTTGTCAAACTCCTTTCAGTGATCTGATTACCATCCAATTTGGGATCTGCCGACTACACGCTTCTGGGATCAAGGCAAGCTGCATATAGCAACTTTACATGACAACAAATAACTAGATTGAGGAGTGAAAAAGTGGAGGGAACATGAATTATTCTATTTGCAGAAGTAGAAGAGTTAAAACTTTAGAAACAAACAACTTTGTTATATATATATATTTTTTATGAATCTTTAACATAAACCATATACATACAAAAAGTTGTTTAGCGGCAATATTGTTCAACAGACAACTGACCTGATGGGCAGCTGTGAAAGCAGTTAGTAAAGAGTCTGGGAGCCGATGGGAATCATTAGAGAGTCGTTAGCTGAATGAGGCCAATCAGTTATAAGAGCAACTGCGGAAGGATCAGCTATCCCAGATTCAACCAAACTAAACAACGCATGATGAATCATGACTCTTGTTCCCATCCAAACAAAATCTCTTTTGTCCAGCCGACTCAGAATCCACTGGGCACACACTGGTTGAATCAACGTTGTTTCCATGTCATTCCACGCCGTTGAATGGAGGTCTGTGCCCAGTGGTTCTTGACTCATTAGGATGTGTTGCAGTGTGCGTGTGTGTATGTGGTTGTATGTGTATATGTACCCGTACAACAGGTGTACAATGCATCTGGCACAATGGTGATGAAATAAAATAAGAACTCTCTGTGGAGATACCGCACAATGGCACATTTTTGTGCAGACAAACTCTCTGTTATATCACAAAAACGATCAGTTGTATCATAACTATTGTGTCAAATGTGTTGTACAATCAGTGGTACAGAGCCTGTATGTGTACGTGCTCACACTTCGGTACGTGTGTTCAGGTGTCAATGGGCCGCCATGCTTTTCTTTAATCTACTGTACTTCAGGAATGTGTGTGATATTATTGCAACCTTTTCCTGCCCCTCCCTGAAAGACCCTCCCTTCCCCCCTTACCTCAGTCCTCTGTCTGGGTCAACACACACACACACACAATTAGCCCCCTTACCCCATTATGTCTGGCTAAACTCCTGCGGATTGTGTCAGAGTGGGTTGGGGGGCTGGGCGGCAACCCTTGGAGAAGAGGACCTCGGGGACATGGGGGTGTCAGAGGGGTGGGGTGGCGGAGGGGGGGCATGGGGGATGGGGGAATGACATATCCCTGACACAGTCGTTTTTAGTTCCCTCCAAAACCTTGGTCCTTGTAAAAAACGCCTCCCCCACCTCTGATACATGGCATAAAGCCAGCACCCCCACCCGTCAAACATCTATCAACGGAGCCAGGAGGGGGTCTGGGGCGGTGTAGTGTTCACCCCCTTAGGGTTTGAAAGATTTGAGAAATAACACCTTTGGTTTACAAAGCTATTAACATAGAGTTGCTTTACTTCACTTTTTGATAGTGTCTGAAAAGAGAAGCACAGAGTTCAGGAATGCAGACTGGCAGTTCATGACTCGCATAGAATGAACTCAAACTCGTACAATGTTTAATAATGTTTGATCATTTGTTCATAGATTTGGTACCCTGTCTTTTTGAACCCACGTTATCCTTTTGATAAAGCAAACTAGAGAACATACTAGTTATATATCAGACAGTGTCTTTTTTCGTTCTATTTGAGTTGTATGCTGCTGGTGCTTCATCACCCTTTGTGTCTGCTGTGGACAAATAGACATCATTCATTGTCCCACGTGTTTGTGTGTGGATGTTTATTTGACTGATCTGTCCTTAATCTATCCTTCCCTGGGGTGGGAGGTGTATAGAGTGTGATTCCACACCCCTCCTCGGACAGGAAGCAGTAATCAGGGCCGTGGAGGTGTGTGGGTGAACCCTGACCTCTGTCTTGTTTCCATCATCCACCTTCCTCACTGGGACTCGGAGACCTGTGGCCCCACATGGCCCTACACACAGCCCACACACTTCCCTTTACCTCTCTGTCAGGATGTCCACTCACCCCTGACACCTCAGCTCCGGGTGGAAGTTGCCCTAGGCAAAGAACTAGGATCAGTTTACCCTCCCCAAAGCCTTACACGGCCCTCACACCTTTCAGTCAGGATGTCCACTCACTCATTCACTCAACACTGCCCACCTCTCTGTCCTTCAACCAGGGTCATATATAGAGATATACAGGTAACTGCCAAAATAAAGGAAACGCCAACATAAAGCGTCTTAATAAGGCATTGGACCACCACGAGCCGCCAGAACAGCTTCAATGTGCCTTGGCATAGATTCTACAACTGTCTGAAACTCTATTGGAGGGATGCGTCATCATTCTTTCACAAGAAATTCCATCAATTGCGTTCAATTGGGTTGAGGTCTGGTAACGGTCGTTGTATGAAGAAGGTGTGGACCAAAGCGCAGCGTGGTAAGTGTTTATGTTTTTTTTTATTTCAATTGAACACAACATAAAATAACAAGAGAATGAACAAAAAACAAAACAGTCCTGTCAGGTGCAGAAACACAAAACAGAAAACAACTACCCACAACCCATAGTGGGAAAACAGGCTGCCTAAGTAGGGTTCTCAATCAGAGACAACGATTGACAGCTGCCTCTGATTGGGAACCATACCAGGCCAAAACCAGAAATACAAAACATAGAATGCCCACCCCAACTCACACCCCAACTCACACCCTGACCAAACTAAAATAGAGAGATAAAAAAGGAACTAAGGTCAGGACGTGACAGGTCTGGTGACAGACACACTTGAACACCATATTATCCTTTGAGACCCCTCTTTCAAAGTCACTGAGATTTCTTCTAGCCATGGTAGCCAAAATAATGGGCAACTGGTCATTTTTATACATGACCCTATGCATGATGGGACAACAGCTGTGTGGAAGCATCTGCTTTCAATATACTTTGCATCCCTCATTTACTCAAGTGTTACCTTCATTTTGGCAGTTACCTGTATATTGCTCTGTCTGGCCTCAAACGCATCACCACTCGAATATACCTTAAGGAACAGATATAGGATCAGTTTTACCCCCCTCAAAGTCTAACTGAAATCATTAGGCAGGAAAAACACAAAACTGATATGAGATCAGTGTGGAAACTTCACTCTACCTTAGCCACACATCAACAGGCCTGGACATGTCCCTCTCAGACGGGGGCTGACCGGTCAGTCCAGGGGCAACTGGTCAATGAGCATTAAACACAGGCCATCTGCCATCGATGCACTGGCAATATCAATTAGTATACAGACACTGCACTTAAACAGAGGCCCCCAAACCAAGTTCACACTCCAAGCTGAAATGGGCAAGCGTGTTTGGCATGCGTGAGATGAAACCCATAGGCACAGTCTTTACGGCATCCATGTCAGGAAGTTGTCAGTTGCCAGGCAAAACTCTAAACTGAGTAGGCATACAACATGCAATTTGTCTTGTGTCTCATATTGGAAAACTGTAATGACAGTTGCACTACTTTTAATAATATATAAAGGGAAAATACATGTTTTTCCCTGTTACGGATTAACAGAAAATCCTTGAATAGGTGCCAAACCAGACACAGCTACTGTAGACTATACAATTACACTGTTGTTTAAGCTTTGCCTGTACCCATTTGAACCTGCAGTCTCCCCAGTGATAAGGAGAGTGTGCTCCTCTTTTTCTTTTCATTGGATTAGGTGGTGAATGGGGAAGAGTGGCTATTGCCAAATGGGAAAACGGCTACACAGGGAGAGAGCAAAGAAGAGAATCAATCAGGAAGTGGCAGCCTTTCAGCTGTGCCAGTGAAGCCGGGGCAACTTCCTGGTAGTGTTGCCAAGGTGACTCATAGTCCAGCCAGCTGGTTCAGAGGGCTCTCTGGGATGCTGGCAAGGAATGTGGGTATGTTGGAGTGGAGAAGAGGGAAATCAAATCAAATGTTATTTGTCACATGCGCCGAATACAACAGGTGTAGACCTTACCGTGAAATGCTTACTTGTATATGGTGGGCTATGTATTTCATGGTAAGGTTTTGTTTGGTATGGTTTTGCGGGAGGGTTTGTGTGTGGTGTGTGTGGATATGTATGCGGGTGCGAGGGTGTGTGTGTGAATGTGAATGTAATCAGAAAGTGTATAGTAATGGTGGTGTGCTTAGTGAAGTGTGAGAGCTTATTCCTGATATTCCCAATAGCTTAGGAGTGCATGGGAATTTAAATCACAGGCATTAGTGAGTCCATGTGCATGTGTATGTATAGCTAAGCTATATGTGGGTGGGGTAGCTAATACCTCGGTACAGCTGTGGCTCTATCCCCACTCCTGCGTGACCACAGGGCATTGGTTTGGGTGAGGGGAGAGGAGGGGTTAGGCAGGGTGAGATGGGGTGAAGATGGGGTGAGTACGGAAGGTGGAGGGGAGAGTAGGGGGTCAGATATTGGGGGATTTGAGGGTCCACACTGGGGGAAGGGGGGATTTGGGAGAAAAGGGGTGAGGAGAGGAGAGAAGTGATGACAAGGAGTCAGTCAGATATTGGGGGGATACGAGGGCCCAGACTGGGGGGAGCTAGCTGGGCAAACACAGCTGGGGCTGCAGACCCTGGTGGGTCCTGCCGCTCAACGGCCCCTCACACATTATCCGTGTGTTTGCTCAGGGGATGGGCCCTAATCCTCACACACTGATCTGTGTGTAGGCCCACCACACTCTTTTCCATTATCTCACCTCATCATATTTGAATCATTCTCCCCTATTGCTCCATCCCTCCCTCCCTCCCTCTGTTCACACCAGGCCTACAGGCTTAGATTAAAGTTACCCTGTTCACAGTCACAGACTTGCTAATTCCTATAAGAGTAAACATTTGTGTTCTTCCTATTCACTGGTGCAATATTAGATGTCTATTGGACTCCCAGAAGGGAGACAACAGGGTTGTGTCTATGGATCTATATTATCTATGTGTGGGGCTGCTCTAGGTGGGTAGGTTAGTCTGGTCTGCGTCCTAAATGGCATGTCAATGATCATCCCCTGACCTTTCTCTAGTCTACATGTGTACAGGGAACCTAAATCTCTCAATAGAGGCATTACATATACTATAGTTTCCATTTCTACCAACTTTGATTTGAATTTGTTCACTCAACACCTACATTTACTGCCGAGTAATTTCCAATACATTTCCTCAACTTTGTACAGTTGGTTTGGTTTCAGGCCAGAAGATATAGCTCAAATGAGATACACGTTCCTAGCGTTGATGGAGAAATTTTGATTTTTGTGTAACTTTCATCCTTAGTAAGGGCTTCTAAAGAATATAAGAGGGAAAAATAGGTTGCCTCTGACGACCTTCAAAGACAGTTTGTGTTGGAGACATTAGCAGCTGAGAAAGTTCTACATAACTTTGTTTTGCCTGCTGCCCTCTAGTGGGAAATGCTCACGCTATTGCAAGTCATGAGCAAAGTAAGGTAGCAAATTCAAGTCTAACAAAACAAGTTAATATATACTGAATTCATCAAGAAGTTTGGATCTCTTGGAGTGATGGTTAAGGTGAAAGCTTGACAGTCACTGGACCTGGGTGCGTATCCCGGTGAGGGCTACCCCGTGAATTTGCTACATATGAGGCCATTGGAGAGGAGTGGACACATGAGGGACTTGGTGCAGAGAAGCCTGGGGACAAACTCTCTCAAAGGAAGGGGGTAGTGTGTCGACCTCAACCCAACACGTCGAGGTCGGATCTGAGGTCGGATCCTTTGGCGTAGCGGTTCAAGTTGCGGTCGAGGTTGCCTTTCTGAGTTTGCTACAATCCTGCATTTACCTGACATATAATACAGTATGTGTTGAAATTATTATTTTGAATGTTAAATGTGAGATAAATGAAGTTTTTCAACATTACTTACATATCTTCATTAAATTAAGGTGCATATTTCACAAGGATGTAATACAATTCTAAAGAATAATCATTTAAATAACAGTGTTGTGCTAAGATGTTACAGGATTGTGAGTATTCTGTGTTACTGCTCTCAATGCAGCTCCATCGATTGCTAATGCTCTTACAATCTTGCACTAAACGGATAAACTCTTCTCATGCAGTGTGTCCACACGGGACAGTGTGACAAGAATGTTCATTCTTGGCCTGTGATAGACTACTCATGCCCTCTGCTGGACGGTCCTGTCTGACATCTGAGTTCACACAGAACCACGACGTTGACAAAATACAAGCTGCTCCTACTAATAAGAAGAAACTTTTCACGTAAAACAAAGCGTTTCTCTGGAACCCGTGCTCTGTTTGTTGGCGTGTGCATCGAAATGACTCAGGCCATGGCCTCTAATCAGTTGTTTTATCTACCTGGATATACTGAAGGATCCAGTAACTGTCACATGTGGATGTAGCTTCTGTATGTGTAGTCCAATATTGGACTACAGGAGCCTAACGTTACGGCTTAGTCCAAGGACCTTACGTGTTCTGTTTAAGAGGCTAATTGGCTCTGGAGGCCGAAACAGACAAATACTCCATTTAAATGTGAATTGAGTCTCAATTGCGGTACGGTTCTGGAAGCATAAATCCCTCTACTTTCATATCACATCCAAATGCAAAATACACACTTACTGTACACTGTTTCAACCCGTTTTAACACAGTTGCAGTACACAGTATTTTTTGTGACACTACTTTTGTGGTATCTGTCTTGCGTTTACACACAGGTGTTCGGAGACGCAGATCGCTAATTAACACAGGTAGTCCACTGTCTTCTGTAAACAAGCGTTGTAACATGGAAATATCCCCATGTGGGAACCTTAAACCTATGAACCCTAAACCTATAAAAGGTGTATCAATTGAATCTTTTTTTTAAAGATATACAGTGCTTTGCGAAAGTATTCGGCCCCCTTGAACTTTGCGACCTTTTGCCACATTTCAGGCTTCAAACATAAAGATATAAAACTGTATTATTTTATGAAGAATCAACAACAAGTGGGACACAATCATGAAGTGGAACGACATTTATTGGATATTTCAAACTTTTTTAACAAATCAAAAACTGAAAAATTGGGCGTGCAAAATTATTCAGCCCCTTTACTTTCAGTGCAGCAAACTCTCTCCAGAAGTTCAGTGAGGATCTCTGAATGATCCAATGTTGACCTAAATGACTAATGATGATAAATACAATCCACCTGTGTGTAATCAAGTCTCTGTATAAATGCACCTGCACTGTGATAGTCTCAGAGGTCCGTTAAAAGCGCAGAGAGCATCGTGAAGAACAAGGAACACACCAGGCAGGTCCGAGATACAGTTGTGAAGAAGTTTAAAATATAATGTGCAAATATTGTACAATCCAGGTTTACAAAGCTCTTAAAGGCTTACCCAGAAAGAGAGCTGTAATCACAGCCAAAGGTGCTTCTACAATGTATTGACTCAGGGGTGTGAGATATTGCTGAATTTTATTTTCAATAAATTAGCAAAAAAACATTTTAATTTAGCTACAGACGGTGATATCGGTCCACTAATACAGGATTAGTAAAGGCCCAGTGCACAACTTTTGTCCCAGGTAAAATCCCTAGTTGCGAGTTGATACAATTCCAAGTCTGGAAGATTAAAACCACCCTCAGATTTAGAAAGCTGTAAAAACGTTAGTTTTTATTCTATGCGTTTTTCCCCATACAAAGTCTGAGTATAATTTTTAAAGAATGTCTTTGATGGGGTAATTGGTATTACTGAGAATAAATACAAAAACATTGGGAGCCATGCCAATCGAAAGAGATTTACTCTACCTGTAAGATTTATGGGAAGATTATTCCATTTAATTAGATGATGTTGCTATTGTAGAAATCAGCGCACTGGAGAGGTTCCAACCAACACAATGACCGTGACGCAACCATGGCGCACACAAACACTCACAGAAAATAAATAATTACCCACAACATTAGGTGGGGAAAAAGGCTGCCTAAGTATGATTCCCAATCAGAGACAATGATAAACAGCTGCCTCTGATTGGGAACCACACTCGGCCAAAAACAAAGAAGTAAAAAACATAGAATACACACCCAAATCACACCCTGACCTAACCAAATAGAGAAAAAAAATGGATCTCTAAGGTCAGGGCGTGACAGTACCCCCCCAAAGGTGCGGACTCCGGCCGCAAAACCTGACTCTATAGGGGAGGGTCCGGGTGGGCATCTATCCTCGGTGGCGGCTCCGGTTCGGGATGTAGCCCCCGCTCCGCACGCTGATCCCTTCGCTTCCATGGAACCGGACCGTGGATCGTCGCCGGAGACTCCGGACCGTGGATCGTTGCTGGAGGAACCGGACCGTGGATCATCGCCGGAGGCTCCTGATTGGGAACCCCCACTCGGGACATAAGGACTGCGGACCGCCGCTGGAGGCTCCGGACTTGGGACCGTCGCTGCAGGCTCCGGACTGGGGACCGTCGCTGGAGGCTCCGGACTGTGGACCATCACTGGAGGCTCCGTGCCCTGGATTTTCACTGCAGGCTCCGGGCCATAGATTTACCACTGGAGGCTTCGTGCCATGGATCATCACTACAGGCTCCAGGCCATGGATCATCACTGGAGGCTTCGTGCCATGGATCATCACTACAGGCTCCGGGCCATGGATTATCACTGGAGGCTTCGTGCCATGGATCTTCACTACAGGCTCCGGGCCTTGGATTATCACTGGAGGCTTCTTGCCATGGATCATCACTAGAGGCTTCATACGTGTAGCCGGAACAGGTCTCACTGGACTGAGGAGACGTACTGGAGGCGTGGTGCGTGGAGCTGCCACAGGGCTTACCGGATGCGGAGGCATACTGGGGGCCTGGTACGTGGAACCGGAACAGGTCTCACCGGACTGGGGAGATGCACTAGAAGCCTGGTGCATGGAGCAGGCACAGGTTAAACTGGGCTGTGGAGGCGCACTGGAGGTCTCGAGCGTAGAGCTTGCACAACCCGTCCTGGCTGGATGCCCACTTCTGCCCGGCAAATGCGGGGCGCTAGCACAGAGCGCACCGGCCTGTGAATACTCACTGGAGATACAGTGAGTGCGCATCACCGCATAACACGATGCCTGACCGGTCACATGCTCCCCACGGTAAGCACGGGGAGTTGGCTCTGGTCTAAACCCTGACTCCGCCAATCTCCCCGTGTGTCCCCTCCCCAAAAATGTTTGGTGCTGCCTCTCGGGCTTCGGTCTTGTCCCCTGCCATAATCTCCTCCCGGTCCAGCTCGTCCTCCAAGTTGGCGCACGCTGCTTGGTCTTTTTGTGGTGGGTAATTCTGTCACATTCACTGTCTTCAAACTCCCTGTCATAAATGAGCCAAGGCGCAGCGTGCATGTAATTCCACATCTTTAATCAAGTGAAACCTTCACAGAAAACAGGTAAACAGAAACCGAACGTGACGCAACCGTGGCGCACACAAACACACACAGAAAATAAATAATTACTCACAACATTAGATGGGGAAAAAAGCTGCCTAAGTATGATTCCCAATCAGAGACAACAATAGACAGCTGCCTCTGATTAGGAACCACACTCGGCCAAAAACAAAGAAATAGAAAACATAGAAGGCTTCTGATAGTGAGGATTTGTTCAGTCAGTCACTTGCATGAGCACCGAAAATGGTTATTAGAATAGCACAAAGAAATAGAAAACATAGAAGGCTTCTGATAGTGAGGATTTGTTCAGTCAGTCACTTGCATGAGCACCGAAAATGGTTATTAGAATAGCACACAGGTATAAGTTACTAGAAAAGCACAAACGTAAAGAAATTCCAGCACATTGTCTTTTTATATCTGTTGTCACTTATTAAGCATCTTATGTATTTGATCTTTTTTTGTGGTCCACTTAAAGGATTGCTGTATATAATGAATTATTATTTTTCCTATTGCCATTATATATTTTTTTCAGAGATTTCAGAGTATTCAGAGTATTCAGATTTTTTTTTAGCAAGGGTACATTGAGTTTTCAGTATTGGTCATGTATATCAGGAGATCATCTGCAAATAAGTTTAGTTTATAGTGCTTCCGGAAGGCTACCAGAGAAAGACGAGGGAGTTGGCTGTGCTCTTCATCCCATTGGATCCGTCAGTTGCCACGATCAATAGGCTAAAAGAGGCCTCGGACGTTTGGCTGACTGAGTGCTAAAGCGTGCTGGGTAGGCACGACGCTGAGGAGTTGGAGAGCAACAAGGCGAGTCTGCGGTCGATGGAGGTGACAGAATGTGGCAGCACGCAGCTCCCTGTGCGTTTGCGCTGCCTAATCGCCGCTGACGAGAGAGCGGTGGAAGAGTCTCCAGTTGCGAGCCGACTCTCAGCTGGTCATCAAACCTGCGGACAAGGGCTCGTCGGGGGTGGTCATGGACAGGGAGCATTGCCTGTTACCAGAGGCGAAGTGGCAGCTCATGTTGCATTTATATTTTTGTTCAGTATATACAGGATTTTGTGTAACAACTGTAAATCAAATGTTTATGCGTTTAATGATTTACATTATTAAACTGTATATATTCCCTGAGCTTTTGTCAAACCTGACTCATTAAAGACATCAGGTAATTAGAAAGCTTATTTCAATTTATTTTGTCCTGTAATATTTTCTCTCTTTCTGTCATTCACTGGTCAAATGGCTGAAATGGTTAAGCAGATTTCCTGACAGATCATGAGTACTCATAGTGGGAGTCTAGAGCTGCTACCACCTTCTTCAGTGTCGCTCTGGAGCAGGTGTTCCCAAACTGGGGTACACGCGCAATGCTGTCGGGGGTACGCAAAACAAAAATATGATTCACATAGAAAATACAACAAAATTCAAAATTCTTCACATTTTCAAACAGTTTTCCAACAAGGCTATACATTTGGGTGAGTTTTTTTCTCTCGCCTGAGTAGCCTCATTTCACTGTAAAAAAATAAAAATAAACCATCTTGTTGCCACACCCTGATCTGTTTCACCTGTCTTTGTGATTGTCTCCACCCCCCTCCAGGTGTCGTCCATCTTCCCCATTATCCACCCGGGCTCCCGAAGGACCCTGACCCAACGCTTTTGGTGGCCTACCATGGTTCCGGATGTCACCGCCTTTGTCGACGGAACAAGACCCCTCGACAAGCTCCGGCTGGCCTCCTCCAACCTCTGCCCATCCCTCATCGCCCCTGGTCTCACATGGACTTTGTCAGGCGTCTCCCCGTCTGATGGCAACATCGCCATCCTGACCGTGGTGGATCGTTTTTCCGTGGCCGCCCAGGTAGGACACCAAGTGGTGCCCTTTGAGGGGGTGATACTGTCACACCCTGATCTGTTTCACCTGTCTTTGTGATTGTATCCACCCCCTCCAGGTGTCACCCATCTTCCCTATTATCCCCTGTGTATTTATACCAGTGTTCTCTGTTTGTCTGTTGCCAGATCGTCTTGTTTGTTCAAGTCAACCAGTGTTTCGTGTTTCAGCTTTTTCCAGTCTCTCTTTTCCTGCCCTCCTGGTTTTGACCCTTGCCTGTCCTGACTCCGAGCCCGCCTGCCTGACCACTCTACCTGCCCCTGACGCTGAGCCTGCCTACCGACCTGTACTTTTCTTACCTTCATACCTGAAACTAGTGTTTAGCAAAATAACAACACAATGTCAAATACAGGTAGTCTAGTCAAATAATTAACATCCAATCACATTAACTGTTACTCTCTCCGGGAATTACACTAACGGTCCGTATGTAGCCAAACATAGCTGTTGCTCATTTCATTTGCTCAATGGTTCAAAAAAGTCAGGTCCGTGTCCATAGAGACACATACCAGCTCTACTGGTAGTACTGCTACTACGAGCAGTACTACACCTGCACTCCACAAGCACATCCAATCCTAGCATCAGTAATTCTACATTTGTTGTTAGCCCAGCTAGCATGGACGCTGACATTTGTGAATCTGATGCAGCTGAAGAGGTACTGCCCCCTTTCCCAGGAAAGCACGAACAACAGACAAGGACGTTGGACCATCGAAGAGGCGCAAATATGATGAGAACTATATTGATTTGGGTTTCAGTTATATTGGGAGTAGTGCCTTTCCTCAGCCACAGTGTGTTATATGTACTATCTCACAACTCAATGAAACCTTCACTCTTACGCAGACATTTAGAAACAAAACATGCCAATTTGAAAAATAAGCCAAGGGAGGTTTTTGAGTGAAAATTAAGATGACTTTTGAGTAGTATAAAAGCAACAGATACCATTATTAAGAAGGGGCTAGAAGCATCTTATATGGTGAGCTACCGAGTGGCTAGGACAGGCAAGCCCCATACTATTGTGGAGGACTTAATTCTTCCTGCTGCCGCGGATATGGCTGGCACAATGCTGGGGGAAAAGGCCCCAAAAACTATGCAGACAATGCCATCATCAAACAACACTGTTTCACGACCCATCAGCGACATGGCAGGAGATGTTTTGAAACAGTTACTGCTTTGCATACAAGCCAGTGAATTCTATGCGTTACAGCTGGATGAGTCAACCGACGTGGCGGGCCTGGCACATCTCTTGGTATATATATGTCTGTTGCATTTATGGGGGGTCAATTAAGGAAGACATCCTCTTCTGAAAACCACTGGAAACCAGGACAACAGGAGAGGATATTTTTTAAATACTGGACAGCTTTGTAACAACAAATGGACTTTGGTGGTCAAGATGTGTTGGTATCTGTGCTGATGGCGCAAAAGCCATGACAGGGAGACATAGTGGAGTGGTAACGCGCATGCAAGCAGTTGCTCCCGACGCCACTTGGGTACCATGCAGCATCCACCAAGAGGCTCTTGCTGCCAAGGGAATGCTTGACAGCTTGAAAAATGTTTTGGACGCTACAGTGAACATGGTTAACTTTGTTAAAGCAAGGCCCCTGAACTCTTGTGTATTTTCTGCACTATGCAATGATATGGGCAGCGACCATGTAACGCTTTTACAACATACAGAAGTGCACTGGTTATGAAGGGGCAAGGTACTGACACGCTTTTTTGAATTGAGAGACGAGCTTAAAGTTTTCTTTACTGACCATAATTTTCACTTGTCTGACCTCTTGCATGATGACGAGTTTCTCACACGACTGGCCTATCTGGGCTATTTTTTTTCTCTCGCCTGAATGATCTTAATCTAGGATTACAGGGACTCTCCGCAACTATATTCAATGTGTGGGACAAAATTGAGGCTATGATTAAGTAGTTGGCGCTCTTCTCTGTCTGCATTAACAAGGATAACACACAGGTCTTTCATTGTATGATTTCTTGTGTGCAAATGAACTCAAGCTTACGGACATTGTCAAATGTGATATAGCGAAGTACCTGAGTGAGTTGGGTGCGAAATTATGCTGGTACTTTCCCGAAACGGATGACACAAACAACTGGATTCTTTATCCCTTTCATACCCTGCCTCCAGTCCACTTACCGATATCTGAACAAGAGATAGCATGAAAACTAAATACAGGCACAGACTGTGTGTGGAAAAGGATTTAAGACTGAGGCTCTCTCTAATACAACCCAACATTGCAGAGTTATGTGCATCCTTTCAAGCACACCCTTCTCATTAACCTGTGGTGAATTATTCACAATTTTCAATGAACAAATAATGTTTTATATGTAAGATGGTTCAATTCTGGTTATTATTATATTATTATTTGTGCCCTGGTCCTATAAGAGCTATTTGTCACTTCCCACGAGCTGTGTTGTGACAAAAACTCACACTCAGTCCTATGTTTAATAAATGTATCTTGTGTGGCAGGCTTACAATGATGGCAGAAAACAGCATTTGAGAGTGCGCTGACCCTGGTGCTTGAAGTGGTACGGGACTATAAAAAGTTTGGGAGCCACTGCTCTGGAGGTTACAAAAATACCTTTATGTAAGCATAGCGGTTGACATTTTGGTGAATGAGAAATATGTGAAAGAGAATGCACAATGCCAGTAATGTCTGTGTTATTGTATATTACTTAAGTAATCAGTTGTAGTGATCCACTAGAGTACTATCATTATCAGTGGAGATTTTAGAATGTACATTTTTTTTATGCATGCCAGCAAAGCCACTACACAACACTAAACAATCCATTAATTGCACTATAACGGTGACAAACGGTGCCCACAACTCTTAGGGCCTACGTAAAGCTCTCTCAACAGCAAAGCTTTCTTTTCAGCACCATGGAGTGTAACGGTTTTTAGGAAAGATCGGACCAATGCGCAGCGTGGTAAGTGTCCATATTTTAATCAATAGCACCTGAACACTAAAAATACAAAGTAACAAAAAGAACAACCGAAACGGTTCCGTCTGGTAAATTAAATACAAAGACAGAAAACAACTACCCACAAACCCTAGTTGTCACGACTTCCAGCCGAAGTTGGCTCCCCTGCCTGTTCGGGCGGTGCTCCGCGGTCGTCATCACCGGCCTACTAGCGTCACCGATCCCTTTTTCATTGTCTGTTTGCTTTGTCTTATTAGTTTCACCTGTGTCCTGTTGTATGTGCTTAATGAGCTTCCTTATTTAAAGTACGTGTACCCGCCCTTGTTCTGGACCTGGCACCCTGTGTTGTGGGCTTGTTATTTTGTGCCACACCTTTTCCCTGTGGAACTCTCTGCGCCTGATTCCTTCCTCATCCACCTAGTCCTGCGTGACACTAGTGGGAAAACAGGCTGCCTAAGTATGGTTCTCAATCAGAGACAACGAATGACAGCTGCCTCTGATCGGGAACCATACCAGGCCAAAACGAGAAATGCAAAACCTAGAATACAAAACCTAGAATGCCCACCCCAACTCATGCCCTGACCAAACTAAATCAGAGACATAAAAAAGGAACTAAGGTCAGGACGTGACATGGAGTGAATCCTTACCACTGCTACATCTGGCTATCAGCTGAGCCTTGTCTGGCAGCGAAACAGTTCATTCAGCCTCAGTTACTGCCTTTAAAAAGAACATAGCTGATATGGCTGACTTGCTTAAACAAATGTGGTTTCTACTGACAATTGAGATGTATAAACTATGGCATAAGGGGACGACAAGCGGAAAAGAGGCAATCTGTAATTTTGATAAAGGCGTTAATGAGCAAGCTAGGACAGACGTAGTCCATATACAGTGCATTCTGAAAATATTCAGACCCTTTGACGTTTTCAATATTTTGTTATGTTACAGTCTTATTCTAAAATTGATTCAATCATTTGTTTTACTATTACTATCAATTATTTGTTTTATCAACCTACACACAATACCCCATAATGACAAAACGAAATACGTTTTTTCAAAGCGAAAACTGGTTTTTAGAAATGTTAGCACATTTATTAAAAATTAAAAACAGAAATACATTATTTACATAAGTATTCAGACCCTTTGCTGTGAGACTCGAAATTGAGCTCATGCGCATCCTGTTCCCATTGATCATCCTTGAGATGTTTCTATAACTTGATTTGAGTCCATCTGAGGTAAATTCAATTGTTTGGACATGATTTGGAGAGGCACACACCTGTATATATAAGGTCCCATGGTTGACAGTGTATGTCAGAGCAAAAACCAAGCCATGAGGTCGAAGGAATTGTCTGTAGACTGCCGAGACAGGATTGTGTCGAGGCACAGATCTGGGGAAGGGTACTAACAAAGATTATTTAGCATTGAAGGTCCCCAAGAGCACAGTGGCCTCCATCATTCTTAAATGGAAGATGTTTGTAACCACCAAGACTCTTCCTAGAGCTGGCCACCTGGCCAAAATGAGCAATCGGGGAGAAGGACCTTTCTCAGGGAGGTGACCAAGAACCAAGAGTGTGCAAAGCTTTCATCAAGGCAAAGTGTGGCTACTTTGAAGCATCTCAAATATAAAAAATATTTTGATTTGTTTAACACTTTTTTGGTTACTACATGATTCCATATGTGTTATTTTATTGTTTTGATGTCATTACTAAATCCATATGTGTTATTTCATAGTTTTGATGTCATTACTAAATCCTTCTTCAGCATTGGTGGGTCCCCTGAGCTAACATAGGATAATGCGATTAGCATTAGGTTGAATGTAACAAGAAAATTTCCCAGGACATAGACATATCTGATATTGGCAGAAAGCTTAAATTCTTGTTAATCTAACTGCACTGTCCAATTTACAGTAGCTATTACAGTGAAATAATACCATGCTATTGTTAGAGGAGAGTGCACAGTTTTGAACATGAAAAGTTATTAATAAACATATTAGGCACATTTTGGCAGTCTTGATACAAAATTTTGAACATAAATATAATGGTTCATTGGATCAGTCTAAAACTTTTCACATACACTTCTGCCATCTAAATTTCACCTGGGCTGGAATAATACATTATGGCCTTTCTCTTGCATCTCAAAGATGATGGTACAAAAAAAAATGTTTTATTTCTTTGTGTTATCTTTTACCAGATCTAATGTGATAAATTCTCCTACATTCCTTTCACATCTCCACAAACTTCAAAATGTTTCCTTTCAAATGGTACCAAGAAAATGCATATCCTTGCTTCAGGGCTTGAGCTACAGGCAGTTAAATTTGTGTATGTCATTTTGAAAAAAAGGGTCCGATCCTTAAGAGGATGAGTAGGTGAATTTAATGAGTAGGTGTGTCCAAACTTTTGACTGGTACTGTATATTGTTTACACATATTTAAAGACTACCAATAAATACTGTGTGACCTTTATTTAACCATCTGCAGAAAAGGTTCTTATCAAGTATTTGCTGCCACCGCCATGCTTAACGTTAGGGATGGTGTTAGACGTGATGAGCTGTGCCTGGTTTTCTCCAGACATAGCACTTTTCATTCAGGCCAAAGAGCATTCATCTGACCACAGAATATTTTTTCCTTATGCTCTCAGTCTTTCACATGGCTTTTTGCAAACTTCAGGCGTGCTGTCATGTGCCTTTTAATCAGGAGTGTCTTTTGTCTGGCCACTCCCAAAAAGCCCAGATTGGTGAAGTGTTGTATAGACTGTTTTCCTTCTGGCAGGTTCTCCCATCTCAGACAAGGAGCTCAGTAGTTCTGTCAGTGTGGTCATTGGGTCCTTCTTGCCCGGTTGCTCAGTTTGGTTGGACGGCCAATGATGGAGACCAGTGTGCTCTGGAAAGTGTTCAACACTCTAATTAAAGGACACTTTAATATCCTTCCCCAGATATATGCCTCATCACAATTCAATCTCTGAGATCTACGGACAGTTCATTGGATTTCATGGGATATTTTCTGCTCTGACATACACTGTCAACTGTGGGATCTTATATAGGCAAGTGTGTTTCTTTCTATATCATGTCCAAACAGTTTAATTGACCACAAGTGGACTCGAATCAAGTTGTAACGACATCTCAAGGATGATCAAAGGATATTGGATGCACCTGAGTTCAATTTGAAGTGTCATAGCAAAGGGGCGTGAATACTTATGTAAATGGACATTTCTGTATTTCATTTTCAAATACATTTGCAAAAATGTCTAAAAACATGTTTTCACTTCCTCATCATGGACATGAAAACTTTCTGAAGGATCCCTGTTGAGGAGGGTCACAGTAAGGGTCAAGTTAATAAATCATTTGTCCACAAGAGGGTGCTCTTAACCAACCCAAATCAGTGTCCTCAGAGTGTGCTGTAATTTATATGCCTGTCCACAGAGATGATGAAGTAACCTTTTGTTATTGAAGATGTCAGTTGTGCAGTTAGTGCTGAAGTACCAAGTAGATGGTGTTTTATTCTATGGTAGCAATATGTTTAAATTCTCTTTACAACGCCGAGAATGGATTTAGGGTTTGAAGTTCAATAAAAGTAAAATAGACCAAATATTTTGGCCTATTACCTGTTATACTTGTGTCATATAGTACTCCTCTCCGGACATCTTGGTTCACAAGTGAGTCTACAGACGTGTGTGATTGTTTCCTGCGACCCTGGGTCTACAGAGACTTATCCTATTTACGTCCAAATGATGTGTAGACAGAATTTGTGTGGCACCTTGACCTCTTCATCGTGACCAAAGAGCCACCATTTTGGGTCTTGGGGGTCTTCGGGGTCTTGACAGATAACCTTTTCTGTCGTGACCAGGCGTGAGGGGTAGAGAAGAGGGGGCAGGGGAGTGCAGGGTAGCCCAGCGCTGAGCACCCATCCTAGGGGTTGACAGGTAGCCCTCTCCCAACCTATCTGGAGCCCCAGCCTGGGGCCCTGACCTTTGAAGGGGGGCCCAGGCGCACCCAGGCACAGGTGACCTTGATGCTGCTGACGGTTTAGCTCAGGGAGCCACTTCACCTTTAGCATGGGTTGTTCATCCTGCCATGTCAGAGAAGATACATGAGTGCTACAGAGGCCATGCCACTATGCATTAGGAAAGACCATGGTTGCCTCCCAATAATCTCTCCTTTCTCCAGAAATATGCACATGTCCACTACCTTTCATGGATTTGAAAGGGAATTACTTATATGAAAAATGTTGTAGAATACCAACTGCTCTTGCTAAATAAATATAACTGTATATTTCTAAGTTATTACACTTATCACAGTGTAAAGGCACTACACAATCACTCAGGGGTGCAATATTTCACTGAGGACGTCCAGTTTTATCATTGGAATGTGATACAAAACGAGGAAACGGTGTGCTTTAGGACCATGCGTACGCCTCTGAGCGGTTGGGTAGGCTGTTTATAGTGTTTATCCGACCGGATAAAAAAATATATACACTACTGTTCAAAAGTTTGGGGTCACTTAGAAATGTCCTTGTTATTGAAAGAAAATAAATGTTCTTGTCCATTAAAATGACATTAAATTGATCAGAAATACAGTGTCGACATTGTTAATGTTGTAAACGACTATTGTAGCTGTAAACGGCGGCAGATTTTCTATGGAATATCTACATAGGCCTACAGAGGCCCATTACCAGCAACCATCACTCCTGTGTTCCAATGGCACGTTGTGTTAGCTAATCCAAGTTTAGCATTTTAAAAGGCTAATTGATCATTAGAAAACCTGTTTGCAATTATGTTAGCACATCTGAAAACTTGTTCTGATTAAAGAAGCAATTAAACTGGCCTTCTTTAGACTAGTTGAGTATCTGGAACATCAGCATTTGTAGGTTCGATTACAGGCTCAAAATGGCCAGAAACAAAGAACTTTCTTCTGAAACTTGTCAGTCTATTCTTGTTCTGAGAAATGAAGGCTATTCCATGCGAGAAATTGCCAAGAAGTTGAAGATCTCGTACAACGCTGTGTACTACTCCCTTCACAGAACAGCGCAAACTGGCTCTAACCAGAATAGAAAGAGGAGTGGGAGGACCCAGTGCACAACTGAGCAAGAGGACAAGTACATTAGATGTACACTAGTTTGAGAAATAGACACCTCACAAGTCCTGAACTGGCAGATTCATTAAAACACCAGTCTCAACAGTGAAGAGGCGAATCCGGGATGCTGGCCTTCTAGGCAGAGTTCCTCTGTCCAGTGTCGCTGTTCTTTAGCCATCTTAATTTTTTATTTTTATTGGCCAGTCTGAGATATGGATTTTTCTTTGCAACTCTGCCTAGAAGGCCAGCATCCCGGAGTCGCCTCTTCATAATTATGATCCCCCCACTTCTAAAACCAAGTTGCGCCCCTGCAAACACTCATTCACTCTAAAGGCTCAGCACAAAACTCTACAATTTCTACGACAATATTTCTTTGTTTATTCAAATAAATGAAAGTGCATTTGATATAGGCATGTACAATGGACATGTACAGTGCAATGGTATAATCAGACACATAAGACAATCAAACAAGACATAATATAAAACATAACATTTACTTCTTAATTCATTTTGATTACATCAATCAAATAAATTACAATATGTACAAACCAGTTCAAAGGACTGTCTCTCAACTTGGGACAGAATTGTAAGAGAATTCATACCTTAGATATTAAAACAAGGTTTTTATGTGTTCTGCAGTCACTCTTTTAAGTGCAAATACATTTTTTGTCACATAACAAGTCTTTCATTTCAAACATCGCTACTGCCCATTGGAATAGTTTTTCCAAATAATCCTGTATCAACAATCACCATTTTAATAGGGAGAACTGATTGAGGGTACAAGTCTTAGGTTAAATGTCACTTCTTCTCAGCCACTTCTTCATTCGCCCCTTTTTTTGAAGGTACGATGCTTGTCGTCTTTATGGGGAGATGGGGGTGGTGTTGTAAAGTACATTAGTGGTGTAAGCGCTTGCCTGGACACTAAGAGTCTGGGAGTGCATGAACAAAATAAAATAGTGCTACTGTGTAGTCTTAAGGAGGGCTTTCAGGTGTGTGGCAAGCTGGGAAATTGAGTTTCTCAGGAGAGGTTTAGGAGTCTATTGTGGTCAAGGGGCTTGGCGGACATTGTGGTTCCCGTAGTTGCTGGATGGACGGGGGCCTCTTGGAGTTTTTGGTGGAGAAGGTGGGGAAGTCATTGAAGACCGCGAGGGGCCGTCCATCGGGGCAAAGCAGCACGCTGGAGTCAGCCTCACACTTGGTGGTCCTGCCTGGCCAGAGACCCTCCGCCTGGCTGGGCCTCAACCCCAACCCTCCTGAGGATAGGACCTCCGTCTTCACCCCCACCTGACTCATCTTGATCAGCACGTCCAAAGACTGCTTGCGACTCTCCAACGAAGCCTTCATCTCTTCCTTCCTCCTCTCGTTCTCCTTTTCCTCTTCGTCCCTCTCCTTGGTCTCCTCGTCTTCCTCCTCGGTTTCCATGGTAATATCATCTTTAAGTGAGGCCCCCCCGAGGCCCTGGTCGCCAGTGGCAACCACATTGGTCACTCCAGGGTGTTCCTTCTTGACCGAGAGGTCCAGGGGTCCTTCGCTCTGGCGAGCTGCCCTCTCCAGTGCATGGTGAATGTGGGAGAGCTCGCTGCGGATCTTGTTCAGGTGTTCCCATAGGTGTCCCTGAGCAGGGAGGTCTTCTTTCTCCAAGTGGGCGATCTTGCGTTCAGCCTCCTGGTACTCCTGTAGAGCCTTGGAGAGATCGCTGAGGAGGGCAGCAGCTGATGTTGGTTCTGAAGATGCCTCCCCCGTACCTTGGCCAGTGGTAGAGTCCCGGCTGCTGGGTCTTCTACAACGCGGCAGAGAGGGCGAATCACTGACTGGGCTTGCGGAGAGATCTGTGTACCACTGCTCTGCTGGCTGGGCTTCAGACTGAGCATTCGTAAAACTATGGAGAGACCCAAGAAGAATTTTAGAAATCTGGGATTTCAGAGAAGAAAATATAGAAAAAGTTATGAAAATACAAAAAATAAATAGTCAAATATTAAAAAGCAAAAAAAAATTTTTAAATAGTAGGATCTGTAGGATCTTACCTGCTGTGGAGGAGCTTTTCTGTCGGTTTGGTTTTGTGAATGTTCTTGAGGAGGTCCAGGGTGAATCCAAGGGCTGGCCTCTTCTCCACAGGGGACTTGTGGGTCCCCAAGGTGGCCCCTGTCCTCTTGAGGCCCCAGCTTGGCTTCCCCTCCTTGGCTGCAGCCTCAAACTTGTCCCCTGTCCTGTAGGAAGGGTCTGGTGACTCTCTCTGGGGGGACACCCAGGCGGCAGGGGAGGTGGTAGGGGTACCTGGCCTCAGAGCAGGCACCTTCCACAAGTTGATTTTGGGCTGGTAACTGGAGTTGGGCTCCAGGCCATTCACGGAGGTCTTAAGCCCCTTGCTGATGTCACTCTGAGCAGAGGCTGCTCCGAAGGCATGCTCACAGAGGAAGGGGTAGTAGAAGTGGGGTGGCAGGAGGCTCCGCTCGGCGGGGTGGTGTGCACCGGACGCCGGTTGCATGAGCTGAGCGGCCGACGCCAGGAAGGGGAGCTGGGCTAGCTGCGCATGAGTTGGGGTATTAACATTGGTGGTAGGCGTGGGGATTGCGTTCATTGAGTTCACATAGGAGAAGAGGCTAGGGCTCAGGGGGTAGCCCACCCCGAGGACAGACAGGTTGAGTCCCGTGGGATCCTGGTAGTCCACCAGGCCAGGTGGAAGAGGGTAGCAAGGGATGGAGCTGCCCACTCTAGGCTGGGCACCCTCGGATTTGGCCTTGGTTTGGCTGGTGGCCAGCAGACGCCACTGCTCCGACAGCAGCCCGGGGGCTGTCAGGCACGTCTTGGACAACTTGTAGTGCTTCAGCTGGGCTTCCACCTCCACAGTACGTGCCCGCAGAAGTTGGTCCTCCAGAGAGAACATATCGGCCATCAGCAGCTCAGGTTCAGGCCCCTTACTTGCTCTCTTGGTTGTCCCTTCTGAAGAATTCCTGTTATTGGAGCTCTCTCTGGTCATCCCGTTGACTTCAGCCCCTTCTCCCTGTCCCCTCTCCTCCTCTCCTGCTGGACTCTGTCCATTGTCTCTGTCCTCCTCCACTGCACGCCGCTGCCGGGGCCTCTCCTCGGTCCCTGTGGAGGGCTCGGGCTCCTCTTTCCCAGCCACGGTCCGGAGGCAATGTGCCTGCTGAAGGGGCCGGATCTGGTCTGGGTGCAGCAGGTTGCCCTTCTTATACGGCCAGTCGGACTCAATGAGCAGGGACAGGGAGTTCTTGCACAGGCTGTACTTCATGTGGTTGTAGAGATGGGACTTCTCCATGCAGGTGAAGGGGCACTGGAAGCACTTATAGTTGTATGGTTTGCCCCATGGCCGTGGGATGTAGTGGGGCTTCTTGGGCTTGCGCTCCTTGTGCTTGCACACGGAGGTCACCTTGCACGCGTGACCCTCCTTGGACATGGTGCTGAATGATTCTGTGCTCACAATGCAGGTTATTCTGAGGAGAAGGTATGAGAAAGTGTGTAGGGATACAGTCTCTCGTTCCTTCTCAGGCTAGATGTATTGCATTTCTTTATTTGTTGAGAAATATTCCTCAAGCTGGGATCCAGGTGGGCAGGAGCTGTGGAACACAAGATACATATTTTGGGGAATTATAACTTAAAAAGTCAAATGAATACATTTAACACATTTTTTCCAAAAGAAGTCAATCAATATTTTGAATAAAGTCCCAGAAAGAAATAGCAGAATGGAGTTAGATTGTCAGAATTACACTGCAGAGCATATGGTGAGTACATTAATATTATAATATTTTTTCCAGATCGTTTTCTCCCCTATTGTCTCATCGCTGTAACTCCCGTACGGACTCGGAAGAGGCAAAGGTAGAGAGCCGTGCGTCCTCCGTAACACAACCCAAGCAAGCCGCACTGCTTCTTGACACAATGCCCACATAACCAGGGCATTGGGTTAAGTGGGCATTCCTTAACCAATGTGTCAGAGGAAGCACTGTGCACCTGGTGACAATGTCAGCGTGCACTGCCCACCACAGGAGTCGCTAGTGCGCGATGGGACAAGGACATACCTGCCA
This sequence comes from Oncorhynchus kisutch, assembly GCF_002021735.2. NCBI lineage: Eukaryota > Metazoa > Chordata > Actinopteri > Salmoniformes > Salmonidae > Oncorhynchus > Oncorhynchus kisutch. Next base: position 22,550,797 of record NC_034193.2, read on the forward strand.
GCCAAACCCTCCCCTAACTTGGACAACGCTGGGCCAATTGTACACCGCACCATGGGTCTCCCGGTTGTGGCCGGCTGCGACAGAGCCTGGACTTGAACTCAGAATCTCTGGTGGCACAGGGATGCAGTGCCTTAGACCAATGTGCCACTCAGGAGGCCTGAGTATATTCATCTTCATGCATTTCTCTGAGTCTGTCTGTATCTGTGTGCTAAGAGTATGTGAATGTGCATAGGGGGCCATGTATCAGCATGCGCATATGTGTATCTATGGGAGTGTTTCATGCGTTGTCTACCCGAGCTGCTGAGCTGAGTTGCCACTAACCTAACTGCAGGGTGGCCCACGCTGCTCTGTTCTCACTGTACCTGCCGCTACTCATTATTTCCAGTGCAGCACCAGGCACTAGCAGGGCCCAGGGCCCAGGGCTGGGGGGCAAACAGGCACCTGTGCAGGGGGCTTTACTCACAGCCATGGCCTGGCTACATGGGCTCTGGGCCCCTGGAGGCCGGCCAGGGGTGCAGCGGGCCAGGGTGAGGATTGTAGACGGCGGGCATTGGGGGGAGGGGGTGCCCTGGTTCTTAATGAGAGCCTGGCGTCACGCCCATAGGGCATCGTTAGTGCCAGGGCTGGGATTTGGGTCAGGGCGCATCGCACCAAGTTCAACTGCTCTCCTCTCGCCCGCTTCTGTCTTTCCCTTCTACTTCTGTGCTTTTGGAGTTGGGATGGTGTTCTCAACGTTTAATATACCCTTTCACGGGACATCTCGCATATCTATTACAACTGGAATTTACTGGAAAATTACATGGTAACAAATATAACGTTTTGGGATACAATTGGTACTGAAAACATTCAATACAATTGGTACTATTTGATGCTGGTGCTACTTTTTTCAATGAATCCCAAAGACACAGAGAGGTGGTTATTAGGTAATGAAATGTTTTTGCTATATTTTTAAAATAAATATCAGGTAAATAATGGACCATAAAATAAAGTGTTCCCTGTGTGTATTTTGGTGGATATTTTAAGTGAATGTGTGAACTATTTACTAATGTGTGTGTAATGTAATCAGACATTATCAGGATTTAAAAAAAAGTTTTTAAATGTATGAACCAGTGGACTAAATTCGGCACATTACAATATTTTTAAAGATGAATTAAGTTTCCTTTAGTGAAATTATACACTCCAATGTGGCAGCAGGTAGCCTAGTGGTTAGAGCGTTGGGCCAGTAATCAAAAGGTTGCTGGTTTGAATCACTGAGCTGACAAGGTAAAAATCTGTCGTTCTGCCCCTGAACAAGGCAGTTAACCCACTGTTCCCCGGTAGGCTGTCAATAAGAATTAGTTCTTAACTGTTTGGTTAAATTTATTATAAAATAAAAATGACTGACTTTCCTATCAACTCCTTTCGCTCTCTATTTCAGAATTTTTGTTGGATATTTAAGTAATGACAAAACATCTGACCTATAATATAATGACGGTAGCTCACAATCCCCAAAGGTAAACAAAACAATTGAACCATGCAGACTAAATGTCAAATTAGTTTTCACGTCAAAAATCTAAATCAGGTTTTACACACTTCACCTACCCTATTATCTGATGCGGCTGATTCAAATACCATCATTGTATGCACCATTCAGTCTCACAATGAGTTTTTATACATAAATACAAGAGAATATCAGTATTCTGTCTAATTATCTCAACAGAGCACCACTTTCTTCCATATTTCAATATAACAATCACTTTAGTTTAATGAACCTTTTCAATAACGCCCTTAAACCAATTACAAACACTCCCCTACAATTTATTGTAATTTTTTTTGAGTGGGGGACAGGGAGCTAAAGTCAATGGGATAGGGAGAAAGAAACGTAATCGTTCTCCACTGTGAGCCAAGCCGCTGGGTTAGCCCTGTGGGTAGAGCGAGTGAGAGAGTGAGAGAGAGCGTCGCTCTTCAGATTAAAAGACCCTTCTGTGAGGCTTTTATTTTGTATTTTTCCTGAGGCCGTTCACGGATGAAAGCCTGTGTGATGTTTCGGGGTCCGGGCTGAGGTAAAATCAACTTTACACACCCGCTTTTTTTCCTTTTAATTACTTGAATCATTCTTCTTGCTTCTCCCCTGAGATCCCTGGTGGTGAAGACTTGTTTAAGAACACTATAAACTTTTACTAAACCATCGCTTCACACATCACACCTTGTGAGGACAGATCGACAGAAACTGACCTGGACTTCACTGCAATATCTGTAATGCGAGAGGGATGACAAAAATTCCCTTTAACACAGGCCCCAATTGGCCCCTCAGACACTAGCCCGTTTGCATCGGCCCATGTGATTGGCTCACTTGTCTACCCCTGAGGCTCTGACCTGGCCCCTGAGATCATAATGGAGCCTAACAGCTGCTATTAGGAACTAATCAATACAAATAATTTTTCCTTTAGATTTTTTCACTGCTGAACACTGTTAGTGGCCACCATGCCCTCTACCCCCTCTGACTCTGTGGGCCTCTGCCCCCCACCTTTCCCTTATCCAGGCCCTCCGGTCTTGTTTTAAGCTTTTAGGGGCTTGTGATCAGACAGGCCTAATCGCTTCAGCTTCAACATCTATTGTTTCAATTAAGAAGGCTCACTAAAAGCATTGACAAGTTCATGCAATAACAACCAAAACCGATAACGTTGGATGGGATGGGGGAAGGGGGGCAAATGTGTCAAATGGCACCAATATGAGGTGTTGATCTGTCGGCTACTCACAGAGAGGAAAGAATGGCATTTTATAGAGTGTGGAATCATCCTTTCTATTTACTCTCTCTATATTATAGTTATATACAGAGAGTATAACAGTTTTTTTTTTTTTTTCAAAATCGAGCCTAAATGTGACTTTACCTAAGATGGTGGCTTGCAGTGAAAACTGAGCGATGATCCAATGTCTTCTGTCAACTTGAACTAAGGAGAAGGTCCTGAAGGAGCGGATGACAGAAGATATAAGAGTGTTTGACGTAGATTTTTTTTGTACGAATCTTGTGTGTCATATTTATTGAATGAATATAAAAGTGATATAGGCCTATTTAATAAATACGTCAAGTCAAACACCATCGCATTCCTCTCAGGTTTTGGGAGATGCAGAAGGATTTCCCATGGATGATATTGAGAAACATTCAATATCCAAATGCAGCTGTTGTCATGCATATCAAATCAAATAACACATTTATTTCTACACTTCTAAAAAAAGATAAAAAAAGATCTGTATTTCAGTCCTAAATTAGACTTTGATAGATAGTAGGCCTAAACCCATGTTATCACAGTGTTAGAAATGGTCAGTCTTGCATCCGAACAATTAGCTAGCTTATTCCCTTGTGAAATAGTTCATTCATAATTAGGCCTAAAATAAAATGTTCACCTTAGTTCGGAAATAAATATAAAAAAAATCTGTATAAAGTAACACTTTGGCCTAAAGTAATGAACGTCTGTGTATTAAAAAAAGTTCATGAAATAATTCCGTGAGACATTTTCATCATCTTAAAATGAATAGGCTGTTATTTTGAATGATATAGTAATAGAATATTATAAATATTTGTCATGTCATTTTCACACATTCCATGCATGTCAAATAACAGAACACATTGCGTTGTTTCCCCCATGGACAACGGTGTCTGTGGACCAATTATAAACAATTACAAACATTAACACGACTCAACTGCAAAGCCCAATATTCATAGTCTACTAAATGAAAACCAACTCATACGAATTAAACAACATATTGTATCTGAAATTAGGGAATAAATCTGGTATTCCTACCTGATGTGTGTCCGTGGTGTGTTTATGTCTGTCAATTCTCTGTGTCTATCGGTAGGCTACTAAGCAGACAGCGTATATCCTGCTCAAATGGGAGCGTGAGAGCGAGTGTGTGGGAGATATATATTGACTAGGAGCATTGCCTTGGGGCACTACAATACAGCATCCTCCCTCCTACCCGGTAATGTCACATGTGGTGTCTACCTTGCAGCAAGGATACAGTAAACGGATTTGACAGTATTGGCAAAGGTTGGTACAACGTTTAATTTGAGGTAGACTGTAGGTAGGCTAGTCAGCCGGTGCAAATTGAATGCATTTTTTATTTTGTTTGAATTTTTTACAATTTCTTGTTGGTTTCCAAGTGAGGCCTGGTAATGCTCGATCTCAAAACTTGTTTGACCGAATTATTTCAGGAGTCTTTTCATTCACACATCATAGCCTATAGGCTTCAATGTTAAAAGTTACCTCCAAGTCGGGAATTATTCTACTATTTGTTAGCGCTCTCATATAATAAGAATATTCTTATTTTAAAACAACCAGGTGACAATGGCAATGCTTATGGTTAAACATAGGCCCTATAGTCATGGATAGACACGTTTTTTTCTGTTCCAACGAGCTTATCATGGACATATTTGAAAGACAAACCCTCATATTGGATGGACGTTGTCAAGTGTAGACATATTTCATTCATAATAAATGCATATTATACACAAGAGACCGCATTCTGGTTAAGAGTTCTAATAGCCTGCAGAAGTTGTGGTTTGGTTTGTTCTTGTTAGTTCAGTCATGCATAACTTTTACCCGGTGGTTTAGCCACACTCCTGCATATTTCAATATCATGGCTTTTGAAAACTATTAGCCTTTATTAACATATAAAAGGGCCGACCACCAAAACACCCTGTAGCCAAAGCATAACCTTATGTTTTAAATGTAGGTTAATATGTTCCCCAACATTTAATATCAGAAATATGATAGGCTAACATCTAAATGTCATTGTTGTTGTTATTTCTATTGGAGTTCAAAGGAAGATTTCATCGTCACGGTACGATGCTGAAATTGGTGGAAAGTGACAGTCTTTGTCAATGACAATAGATTAAAAGTAAACGTTAAAATCCCAACAATATCAACGAGAAAGGTGAAATGAATGGGGAGCTAAACAACGAGATAAGACGGGAAACAAAGCTGTCAACCTTCGCGTAGGGATATTCTCCACATCTGTCAGTTTATGTGTCAAATCGTTCCGCATGAGAGAGATAGGAAAATAGAGAATCTTTGCTGCTGCGTTGAGACAAACAGACAATAGGCTACTTGTCAGAATCAACATTTCTTACTTTTCCTCGTTTTTATGATTTTTTTTCTCCATTTGGTCTTGTTGATTTGACTATGCTCTCAGTTTTGTGGTTATAGGCTTTTCTCTTTAGAGGTTTTTCCATTTCAGATAAATTCCATATTAATAAACAATTTGTTAAAATAGCATTAATCATAACAAATATAAGATCTTGGCCATAATCTATAGTTAAAATAAGTCTGTTTGTGGTTGTATTTGTCCATGTATGTGTATGCATGCACACGCATGTACATATGACACTCTGCCTGTGTGTGTATCTACTGAGTTTGACTGTGTGTGTGTGTGTATGATTGTGTACGGACTGTGTGTATGAGTAAACAGGGGTATGTCAGGTGGAAGTGCATCTGAGGGTGGTCGGGGGCTCATTCTCCTCCGCTTGGCCTCACACACACGCTGCCTGGCCGGCCGGGCTGCCTGATACACGACTCAGTGCAGCCTCCCAGGGAAGTGATTAGTGCAGTGGCACAGGGGCACTGGATAGGTTACTGACGTGAGCTGTGAGATCACATCCACAGGCAATGACTGATGCGTGCCTTATCTGACAGCTCAGACCTGTCCATCTCTCTCTCTCTCTCTCAACCCTTCTATTTCTCTTTCTCCTTTTCCCTCTCTCTTCTTTGACTCCCATCCCAACTTCCTGTTTCCAGCCCTCTCTCTCTCACCCATCCCTCTCTCTCTTTATTTCTCCCTCGCTCTCTCTCTCTCCTAGCCTGTGGCTGGCTCAGAGTCAACTCCAGGTTCTCTTCATTTCTCTCCTACAGTATCTGGCTGTGTGGAGGCGTGTGCGGGCCCCTTTGAGAAAATGTCAGTGTCCGTGTGTCTGGGGGAGTCGGGGGCCCTTCACGAGCCATCAGGCCCGCTGTCACACTGCGCTGGGCAAATGGAGACTGACAGGCCACTCCATAGGGCCTAACCATCTGTACCAAATGTGACAGCAGAGGGAAGAGGATGTCTGGCAAATCAGGAGGAACGAGAGGAGAGGGTGAGATAGAGAAGAGGGAGAAAATGAGAGAGGGAGTGAGAGAAAGAGAGAGGAGAGAGAGAGATCCTTTGCTTCCACTTGGGAGGCGATGTCAGTTTTCCGAAAGAGAGAGAGAAAGAGAGACTTTCTTCCTCCAACAGTGGGGACACTTGGGAGGGGGTGTCAGGTCCCCATGTTGAACTAAGGCCAAGTCTATACATTGTCTGGCACTGTAGAAAACTCAATGTATACAGCATCTCCTATCCCCTTAAACCTCTTTATGGCTGAACTCACAGCTTTTCTACACTAAAGGGAGCGAGACAGGGGGTATGTGTTTCCACTATCTTATGTGTGCAGTTGTATCTTGAATTCTTGGATCTAGTCCCATGGTTCTATTGCCTAATATCTTCATCTTTCACTGCGATATTTTACAATTGTATAGGTTCCGTGTTTAGTGTACAGCTGAAACACACTTTTTTTAGTGTGTCTTCCCAAACAGCCATCGTAGTGTTTGGCTTAGGCTTTTGGCTCACGTCTGGAGTTGAGATTGCTTCAGAGCTGTAAAGATATGTACCAATGAGAAGTAGACATGAGTTGAGAGAGTTGTGCTGGTGTAGTGAGTGTCCTTATGGAGAGGCATCTGGGGAGGCTGACAGGAGCACTCTATTAAGACTTAGAGAAAGGAACCTGGGGGCAGCTACAACACCGCTGCTGGGGAGATCCAGCTGTGCAGCCCCTGCCGAACACACGCACGCACGGGCATGCAAGCGCGCACATGCGCACATTCATGACATAGAAGCACACAGGCTCTCCATATACACACAAGATGGATTGTGGATGGAAAGATGGGTGGAGGATGGGTAATAGTTGCTGCACTAACGGATGACCTACCTCTTGCCCAGGTGAGTGTTCAGTCCTCAAGCCTTTTTCCCTTTTCCAGTGCCTGGGTTTAGGGCCTGAGGTGGAATAGCTAACAGCTCCTTTCTTAGCCCTGCGCTGCCAGGCACATTAAGTAAACTCATATCGCTCTCAGCCACAATCAATTATTGAACAGCCCGTCCCTCTTCCTTCCCGTTGTTTTCAAAGGAGATCAACTCCTAACATCCATCCCCTGCTCTACCAACACACAGCCACCAAATGCCTTTGGTGTCTTTCTTTGTTCCTCCGGTATATAATTTAATGTTAATATTAGTTTTAACAGAAAATCAGTAGCTAACAAAGGCTTGAAATAGTTTCATCGAGCTAATTATGTGGTAATACATAATGGTTGTATGTATCATAACATATCACGATCCAGTGTCTAAAAGTAGGTTGTGCAAGTTGCTTTAGTTGTGTACAGCACACCATAAATGTGTTACCCAGTCAAAAACATAGTTGCCGTTTACACTAAAATACCACTCACATTGTTTGCTTCCTTGCACGGCTCTTAAATCCATAACAGGTCAACATCATTCTTGCCAAAAGATTGGATAGATATTGTAGTATAAACACATTAAAAACAGTGTAAAGACTCGTAGAACATCTCCTATGTATATTCGCTATACCTTGGAATGCTCTGGGGAAGCATGGGGAAACTCTTCCCAGTCATTTTGCTGCTGACAGATCCATCTGAGCCTACCGTTGAGTTCAGTCGGTAGTGACAGTGACATCCTGTCTTCCTTAAAGGTGAAAGGCCCTTAGAGGGCAACCTGGACTCAGGGGTAGACGTAACATAGTAAATGTAAATCTGCTCTCCAATTAGTATGTTATGTTTCGTATGGTATGTATTTATTTGTGGATGTCCATCATCCATTCCATATGATATGATATGTCCATATGATAAGGAAGTGGATGGCTGCAAACTTTCTACTTTTAAACTCGGACAAAACAGAGATGCTTGTTCTAGGTCCAGAGAAACAAAGAAATCTTCTGTTGAATCTGACAATTAATCTTAATGGTTGTACAGTTGTCTCAAATAAAACTGTGAATGACCTCGGCGTTACTTTGGACCCTGATCTCTCTTTTGACGAACATATCAAGACTGTTTCAAGGAGAGCTTTTTTCCATCTACGTAACATTGCAAAAATCAGAAACTTTCTGTCCAAAAATGATGCTGAAAAATTAATCCATGCTTTCGTTACTTCTAGGTTAGACTACTGCAATGCTCTACTTTCCAGCTACCCGGATAAAGCACTAAATACAATTCAGTTAGTGCTAAATACGGCTGCTAGAATCCTGACTAGAACCAAAACATTTGATCATATTACTCCAGTGCTAGCCTCCCTACACTGGCTTCCCGTCAAGGCAACGGCTGATTTCAAGGTTTTACTGCTAACCTACAAAGCATTACATGGGCTTGCTCCTACCTATCTCTCTGATTTGTTCCTGCCGTACATACCTACACGTACGCTACGGTCACAAGACACAGGCCTCCTAATTGTCCCTAGAATTTCTAAGCAAACAGCTAGAGAAAGGGCTTTCTCCTATAGAGCTCCATTTTTATGGAACGGTCTGCCTACCCATGTGAGAGACGCAAACTCGGTCTCAACCTTTCAGTCTTTACTGAAGACTCATCTCTTCAGTGGGTCATATGATTGAGTGTAGTCTGGCCCAGGAGTGTGAAGGTGAATGGAAAGGCTCTGGAGCAACGAACCACCCTTGCTGTCTCTGCCTGGCCGGTTCCCCTCTTTCCACTGGGATTCTCTGCCTCTAACCCTATTACACTGGCTTACTGGTGCTCTTTCATGCCATCCCTAGGAGGGGTGCATCACTTGAGTGGGTTGAGTCACTGATGTGATCATCCTGTCTGGGTTGGCGCCCCCCTAGGGTTTTGCCGTGGCGCTGATATTTGTGGGCTATACTCGGCCTTGTCTCAGGATGGTAAGTTGGTGGTTGAAGATATCCCTCTCGTGGTGTGCGGGCTGTGCTTTGGCAAAGTGGGTGGGATTATATCCTTCCTGTTTGGCCCTGTCCGGGGGTATCATCGGATGGGGCCACAGTGTCTCCTGACCCCTCCTGTCTCAGCCTCCAGTATTTATGCTGCAGTAGTTTATGTGTCGGGGGGCTAGGGTCAGTTTGTTATATCTGGAGTACTTCTCCTGTCTTATCCGGTGTCCTGTGTGAATTTAAGTATGCTCTCTCTAATTCTCTCTTTCTCTCCTTCTTTCTCTGAGCCCTAGGACCATGCCTCAGGCCTACCTGGCATGATGACTCCTTGCTGTCACCAGTCCACCTGGCCGTGCTGCTGCTCCAGTTTCAACTGTTCTGCCTGTGATTATTATTATTTGACCATGCTGGTCTTTTATGAACATTTGAACATCTTGTTCTGTTATAATCTCCACCCGGCACAGCCAGAAGAGGACTGACCACCCCTCATAGCTCATAGCCTGGTTCCTCTCTAGGTTACTTCCTAGGTTTTGGCCTTTCTAGGGAGTTTTACCTAGCCACCGTGCTTCTACACCGGCATTGCTTGCTGTTTGGGGTTTTAGGCTGTGTTTCTGTACAGCACTTTGAGATATCAGCTGATGTACGAAGGGCTATATACAGTGCCTTGCGAAAGTATTCGGCCCCCTTGAACTTTGCGACCTTTTGCCACATTTCAGGCTTCAAACATAAAGATATAAAACTGTATTTTTTTGTGAAGAATCAACAACAAGTGGGACACAATCATGAAGTGGAACGACATTTATTGGATATTTCAAACTTTTTTAACAAATCAAAAACTGAAAAATTGGGCGTGCAAAGTTATTCAGCCCCCTTAAGTTAATACTTTGTAGCGCCACCTTTTGCTGCGAAGTCGCTTGGGGTATGTCTCTATCAGTTTTGCACATCGAGAGACTGACATTTTTTCCCATTCCTCCTTGCAAAACAGCTCGAGCTCAGTGAGGTTGGATGGAGAGCATTTGTGAACAGTAGTTTTCAGTTCTTTCCACAGATTCTCGATTGGATTCAGGTCTGGACTTTGACTTGGCCATTCTAACACCTGGATATGTTTATTTTTGAACCATTCCATTGTAGATTTTGCTTTATGTTTTGGATAATTGTCTTGTTGGAAGACAAATCTCCGTCCCAGTCTCAGGTCTTTTGCAGACTCCATCAGGTTTTCTTCCAGAATGGTCCTGTATTTGGGTCCATCCATCTTCCCATCAATTTTAACCATCTTCCCTGTCCCTGCTGAAGAAAAGCTGTCCGAAACCATGATACTGCCACCACCATGTTTGACAGTGGGGATGGTGTGTTCAGGGTGATGAGCTGTGTTGCTTTTACGCCAAACATAACGTTTTGCATTGTTGCCAAAAAGTTCCATTTTGGTTTCATCTGACCAGAGCACCTTCTTCCACATGTTTGGTGTGTCTCCCAGGTGGCTTGTGGCAAACTTTAAACAACACTTTTTATGGATATCTTTAAGAAATGGCTTTCTTCTTGCCACTCTTCCATAAAGGCCAGATTTGTGCAATATACGACTGATTGTTGTCCTATGGACAGAGTCTCCCACCTCAGCTGTAGATCTCTGCAGTTCATCCAGAGTGATCATGGGCCTCTTGGCTGCATCTCTGATCAGTCTTCTCCTTGTATGAGCTGAAAGTTTAGAGGGACGGCCAGGTCTTGGTAGATTTGCAGTGGTCTGATACTCCTTTCATTTCAATATTATCGCTTGCACAGTGCTCCTTGGGATGTTTAAAGCTTGGGAAATCTTTTTGTATCCAAATCCGGCTTTAAACTTCTTCACAACAGTATCTCGGACCTGCCTGGTGTGTTCCTTGTTCTTCATGATGCTCTCTGCGCTTTTAACGTAACTCTGAGACTATCACAGTGCAGGTGCATTTATACGGAGACTTGATTACACACAGGTGGATTGTATTTATCATCATTAGTCATTTAGGTCAACATTGGATCATTCAGAGATCCTCACTGAACTTCTGGAGAGAGTTTGCTGCACTGAAAGTAAAGGGGCTGAATATTTTGCACGCCCAATATTTCAGTTTTTGATTTGTTAAAAAAGTTTGAAATATCCAATAAATGTCGTTCCACTTCATGATTGTGTCCCACTTGTTGTTGATTCTTCACAAAAAAATACAGTTTTATATCTTTATGTTTGAAGCCTGAAATGTGGCAAAAGGTCGCAAAGTTCAAGGGGGCCGAATACTTTCGCAAAGCACTGTAAATACATTTGATTTGATATGTTACAAATTACAATTTCAATGATATGTTATGAATTGCAATTTGTGCAATATGTTACGAATTTGCAAAACGTATGATATGTTACGAAGCCAATTTGTTGTGGCCAATGTTAGCTAGGTAGCTAACATTATCTAGGCTAGGGGTTAAGGTTAGGGGAAGGGTTAGCTAGTTGCAAAGTAGTTAAAAAGTAGTTGCTAAGTATCTAAAAAGCTGAAGTTGTCCTTGATGAGATTTGAACATACAACCTTTGGGTTGCTAGACGTTTGCCTTATATGCCTACCCATCCACCCTGACCCAGAGGGTAGTGAAGTCTGCACAACGCATCACCGGGGGCAAACTACCTGCCCTCCAGGACACCTACACCACCCGATGTCACAGGAAGGCCATAAAGATCACCAAGGACAACAACCACCCGAGCCACTGCCTGTTCACCCCGCTATCATCCAGAAGGCGAGGTCAGTACAGGTGCATCACAGCTGGGACCGAGAGACTGAAAAACAGCTTCTATCTCAAGGCCATCAGACTGTTAAACAGCCACCACTAACATTGAGTGGCTGCTGCCAACACACTGACTCAACTCCAGCCACTTTAATAATGGGAATTGATGGGAAATGATGTCAAATATATCACTAGCCACTTTAAACAATGCTACCTAATATAATGTTTACATACCCTACATTATTCATCTCATATGTATACGTATATACTGTACTCTATATCATCTACTGCATCTTTATGTAATACATGTATCACTAGCCACTTTAACTATGCCACTTTGTTTACATACTCATCTCATATGTATATACTGTACTCAATACCATCTACTGTATCTTGCCTATGCCGCTCTGTACCATCACTCATTCATATATCTTTATGTACATATTCTTTATCCCTTTACACTTGTGTGTATAAGGTAGTAGTTTTGGAATTGTTAGATTACTTGTTGGTTATTACTGCATTGTCGGAACTAGAAGCACAAGCATTTCGCTACACTCGCACTAACATCTGCTAACCATGTGTATGTGACAAATAAAATGTGATTTGATTTTGACCAACTACCCTACTTTTGTTTTTGCCTTAAGTGACCTTCTGTCTTATGTAACCATACCAAACGTAACATATCATATCATACTAATTTGAGTGTCCCCAATTTAAGTTTACAATGTTACGTCTCGTCTATGAGACCAGGCTGTAGTGGGAGTGAAGGAAGCGAACAGCCCTGGGAGCATGAAGCAGGAGGATTGAGACATTTTCAGTTTTCCACTCAAATGCCCTCACACAATTATACCAGGGAGGGCAGACGAGTGATGGACACGGTCCAAACTTTAAAAAAAAAATCAGCCTCTGAAGTGAGCTTGGTTTACCCCTAAAAAGGGCAAATGTCAAAGTGCAGTCATGACTGACTTTATGACTGGTTTCTTTTTCTCTCCAGATATTGATGCCCTTCTATTCCTCCTGAGTCAATACAAAATACAAAATACAAGATAAACACAGTTTACATGACCCTCCATTGGAATAGGTGAAGAGAGAGGTAACTATCATTCTGTTTTTGATTGAGATGTCAGTCAACCATTGTATAACAGACAAAGTTAACTGTTAGTATTACTCCGAGTGACATCGATATATCTGTCATTGTCCAGAGACACAGAGACATGGACTTGACTCTCACTGCTCCTGTGTTGTCAGACAGTGATGGGAAGCAGCTGGTGCATCGTCTCTTGGTTCAGCTCATCGTGTCAGTCTCCACCCACGGTTACCAGCTGCCCCCCATCCACACCCCGAGGAGGCGGGGTCTCGGTTGTCGTGGCACCTGTGGGGGTGTCACCTGATGGGGGAAAAGGAAGTGGAAATGAAGGGAAGCAGCAGATCCTGTCATGGAGCATCAAAGCACCTGTCAGTCAAATCACTGACCTGCAGGGTGTGTGTGTGTTTATGTGAGTGTTTGTGTGTGCCCATAAAGTCACTGACCTACAGGATGCGTGTGTGTGCTTGTATGTGTGTGTGCATGCCCATCATTGCAGGGTAGGTGAATACATTACATTAACAGCTTGATCCCAGAGAGTTTGTGAGTCCGTAAACACAATGACCTGGAGGGTGTGTGTGTGCAGTGTGTGTATCTAAATGCACTGATCTGTATACTGCATGCCTGTGTGTTAGTTTCTGATTTGGCTATGAATGTCATTGAGTTTCTTCTCAACAGCATCCCTTGAAAAAGGCCCAGCAGCCGAAACACTAGCCGTGAGTTGATATTGAATTCAAAGGTAAATGTTTTTACGTGTGCATCCTATCCTCCTTTGCTACTTCCAAAATGAAACATACTGGCAATGCACTCATTAAATATCACTAGGTTGTACATATTGAATTCCCAAACCACAGGCACATTATATGTATGATAATCTCGGACACCCAACTAAAATCTTACGTAATTGCATCAGATGCTCAATTAAGTTCTGGAGGGGAGACGTGTTAGAAAATATACTAACGTGACACGCTAAGTCTTCACCCCTCTAAAACGGAAACTCAACGAGTTTCAGGCAAGTCTATGGGCCAAAAGTCCCCTCCCCTTCCAAAATTCTAAATATGCGAGCACCTGCGAAATCGTGATTTGTTCAAATGATCTGTGACGAAAAATCTGTTTACCAGAACAAAGTTCCTCGTTAGTCGTCGCATCCCACAGTCTGTCGAAAGATGCTACTACCATTTATGTTATGTGCATCTGTCCACGAGAAATGATATCCGTGATCGTATTACACTAGTCTACCTCACATACAGTTGTAATGCTCACCAAATATCTTGTAGCCTTTAGGGGATACAGCACCACCAACATGTCCATGACCATGCCCTTCTACCCTTAGCACCAGAGCTCAGTGCGATGCCACCTCTTGCCCTCACACCCTTGGGAACAAGAAGCCTGGATGGTGTCAGTGTATGTCCCAGCTGCAACCTCTGCCTCAGCCCCCCGGCGAACCCCCTGTTCCTGGGTGTTACCTGCAGCGGTGTGGGGTGGGGGGGAGCAGCGGGCAATGGGCGGGGGCTTGTGGGAGTTAGTAGAGAGAGGAGACTGCAGCTATGGCTCTGGTTCTCTGAGCAAGAGTAGAGGCGGCCTTGGCCCTGGCTAGCCAAGCGGGAGGAATGGAGGGAGACAGGGTCCAATCACCCAGGCCCCCTCAGCTCTACTCCCTGGGGTCCTGTGGCCTTCCAAACTACAAGTCCATGTTTTAGCATACCATATGTTCAACCCCACACCCCTTTAGCAAATAAACAAGCCGAGAAGCTATAGCTAGAGGGCGGTCATGTCTCTATCCCCCATACTCTCTCCCTCTATCTGCCTTTCTCACTCTCTCTCTCTGTGTCCTCTCAAAGTACACTTTGGCTGCACGTGTCACATATTAATGGAGGAGAAATATGGCCCTTATTATTGTATGACATGGAATACTGTATGTTAACAGTGACACAGCAGTGACTTTTGTAAGCGGGAGCTGACTTTCATTTTGTAAAGTGAGCGCCCTCGCACTGAGAGTATTTTGTTGATCTGAAACAGTTTTGTTGTTTAGCAGGTATTGTGTGTTCCCTGTATTCCATGAGGTAAATAGTATAACTGGGATGTATACCTGAACTCAGTGAAAACGACTGGAGAAAAAAAAAGTTGTTTCTGAAATCAGTAATAGTAATTATAGTAGAAGAAAACAAATACAAAACAGGGGTCATTCCACAAATGAAGTGCCTTTTGCATTACCTATTCAACAAAACTGTATGAGTAAGGCTTGACAAGTATAAATAATCCATTTATAAAATGAATAACTATAAGATTTCACTTTCCTTATGTACACATATTAGTATACTTAGTGTTAGAGAAAATGTGCATATATTCTAAAGGTCAATTCAATTGATTGGACATGATTTGGAAAGGCTATAGGCTATATAAGATCCTACAGTTGACAGTGCATGTCAGAGCAAGAACCAAGCCATGAGGTCGAAGGGATTGTCCGTAAAGCTCCGAGACAGGATTTTGTTGAGGCACAGATCTGGGGAAGGGTACCAAAATATTTCTGCAGCATTGAAGGTCCCAAAGAGCACAGTGGCCTCCATCATTCTTAAATGGAAGAAGTTTGGAACCACCAAGACTCTTCCTAGAGCTGTCTGCCCAGCCAAACTGAGCAATCAGGGGAGAAGGGCCTTCGTCAGGGAGGTGACCAAGAACCCAATGGTCTCTCTGACAGACCTCTAGAGTTCCTCTGTGGAGATGGGAGAACCTTCCAGAAGGACAACCATCTCTGCAGCAATCCACAAATTAGGCCTTTATGGTAGAGTGGCCAGACGGAAGCCACTCCTCAGTAAAAGGCACATGAGAGCCCGCTTGGAGTTTGCCAAAAGGTACCTAAAGGACTCTCAGGCCATGAGGAACAAGATTCTTTGGTCTGATGAAACCAAGATTGGCCTGAATGCCAAGCGTCACTTCTGGAGGAAATCTGGCACCATCCCTACGGTGAAGCATGGTGGTGGCAGAATCATGCTGTGGGGATGCTTTTCAGTGGCAGGGACTGGGAGACTAGTCAGCATCGAGGCAAGCATGAACAGAGAAAAGTACAGAGAGATCCTTAATGAAAACCTGCTCTAGAGCGCTCAGACTGGGATGAAGGTTCACCTTTCAACAGGACAACGACCCTAAGCACACAAACAAGACAACGCAACGTGGCTTCGGGACTAGTCTCTGAATGTCCTTGAGTGGCCCAGCCAGAGCCCGGACTTGAAAATAGCTGTGCAGCGATGCTCCCCATCCAACCTGACAGAGCTTGAGAGAATCTGCAGAGAAGAATGAGAGAAACTCCCCAAATACAGGTGTGCGTCATATCCAAGAAGACTCGAGGCTGTAATCGCACCAAAGTTGCTTTAACAAAAGGTCTGAATACTTATGTAAATGTGATATATGTTTTTTTTTATTTTATAAATTATCAACATTTTCTCAAATTTGCTTCGTCATTATGCAGATTGATGAGGGAAAAAAACAATTTAATCAATTTTAGAATAAGACTGTAACCAAATTTTTTGGGGAAAAAGTCAAGGGGTCTGAATACTTTCCAAAGGCACTGTAACTATTGAAAGATAGTTGATTTGCGTTTTTCTACATTGTAATGGACACAGTCCAACCTTTGGTTCGGCAGACGGTTGGCAGTCTTCGGCTGCGGTACAGCAAAGCCAAGTCAGCCCCGGCTCATGGTTCTCTCAGGGGAAGTGAAATGATAGGCTACAATGACTTTGCTCATGATCATGCACACGACAAATGACATTTTCTTGCGCCAGTGCCTTTTCATTATCTGGATTGACACTCGTGGTTTCTAGCTAACGTTACACCAATCAAAGTAGTGAAGCGTGTAGTGAAGCAAAACTTTAGTGGTCAAAACCATTCATCTTGGGGGGAGGGAGTTGACAAAATGCTGTCTTATCACAACATATATGGCCAGATATAAACACTGAGTATACCAAACATTAGGAACACGATCCTGATATTGAATTGCACCCCCCCCCCCCCCCCCTTTGCCCTCAGAACAGCCTAAATGTGTTGGATTCTACAAGGTGTTGAAAGTGTTCCATAGGGATGCTGGCCCATGTTGACTCCAATGCTTCCCATAGTTGTGTCAAGTTGGCTGGATGTCCTTTGGATGGTGGAAACTGGATTACGGGAAACTGTTGAGCGTGAAAAACCCATCAACGTTGAAGTTCTTGACACAAACCAGTGCGCCTGGGACCTACTACCATACATTTGCATGTGCGCTCTATTTTAATTTGCTCCATGGCTGAAGCAGCCAAGTGGACACAAGGCTGTTTGGCTTGTCTCAGTCACGAAGAGGAATAACTGCTGGGTGGTAACATTCAAATAAAATCCAGCCCTGGTAAGAAAACGTAGGCTGAAAAGAATGTGTATGTCATCATAGGAAAAGAGCCCAGATTCACACGGATTTGCACAAAGTGGGCAATTCGGATTTGTCATTTCAAGCCCAAATATATCACACTTTGACTAAAACAATGACTTATTGACTTAAAACGTTGTGCAACATCATGCGTAAGCTCTGGCCATATTGTGGGCATTTAAAGGGCCCATCCTTTAATATAACAGGCCTGACAAAAAATACAATTATGGTGAACAATTTCTACTTAAAATATCAAAGGGACACAAAAGGCACTCTATTCGTGGAAAGACCCACATGCTCGCATAGCTATTAGTTCTGTGCAAAACTTTCCTTGGCAAATGTTATTTTCTGTTGTGTGTACGATAGTTGGCTAGTAAGCTAGTCGTACCTCTATCATGATTGTAGTTAAAGTATGAGCACTAAGGCAGGTATCATAAAGCTAGCGGATAGGTTTAATTCAAACATATTGTCAAGTTCGACATGGCTCCTTCACATCTTTACCGTCTTAGCAAGTTAGCGATTCGGTGCTAACTCCAAAGTGGAGCTGAAAGGGATCAACACAATTCTCTATACCTCTTTCTTAGAGCTGAAACTGACCACGGCTAGAATCGTCTAAACGTGAATCCTGAATTGAGAATCCATCAGACCTGGCAATTAGTTGAAGGACACTCCTAAACAGATGGACAGTGTGTGTGGTCCGCGGGGCGAGTCATCCTCCCTTTGGGCATAGAAATTGGCCAGAGATGGACAGCTGTGCCCAAGGCAAGATATATAGGAAATGACATCACGGGCAGTGTGCAACAGTATTTGTTGCCACCGGGGGTCTCTCGACTCAGTGACCTGGCCACCATGAGCAGACAGGCAGACAGATGACTATCTAAAATTCATTACAAGGTCAGCGACAGTCCTACCAACACCAGCATTATTACATGTTCTTAGAATGAGTTGTCTCTAAAACACTGTGTTACTTTGCTTTTACAATACATTTGATGTCTTTGTAAAAAAATATAATCTGCTTTCGTTTAGGAGTCTGACCAGATAGAGTATAGGCGATTTTCTGTACCTCTGTAGCAAGGTATTTTTTAAGCAGTGGGCCAGTCCCACTCCTTTTGTAATTGTTGAGCTTTAATTGAAGAGATAAAACAGTGTTGAAAAGACAGGGTGAGTAAAAGGGCAGTGGGCCGGATTCGAACACATGTCGACTCTGGCATACGTGTGTACCAGGATCAGCAGCTGTAACCACTGGATCACACAGGCCAACCGTGCATCACCGTAGAGTGGCAAGTTTGTCTGTTTCTAAGCTAAGACAATCCTGTGTTGTTGTGTTGACTGAAAATAATGTCCAAATGATATTGTTTCAGAATGTCACGTGTCATATCTATAATAGAACCCCCATGTTTCCTAAGTGCTTTCAAATGGATATGCATGAACAGAACCCTCATTAGATTTGAAAGAAATGTATCCGTTTATGAATGCCTGTTGTATGCTTATTTGCATATTGCTTATTCAAGGCAGTGCACATGTAGGTTACTGTGTTTGTTGGTATACACTGTGTCGCTATGCCTACACTGTGTTTTTGGTTGTGAATTCGTACATTGAGTGTACTTACTTGTCTAGGCCTACTTGTGCATCCATTTCTTCTGATTCAATTTTGAGTTGCATCTCTACTGTTGTGGAATTTAGTTCAAAATGTACTTACATCGATCCTCTGTCCTCCACGTGTGCACACACACACTCGCCCCATGTGTGTAACAGCTCGCCTTCTATGACTGGTCCATTGAGCCATCATTGACCAAACGTGGGATTGGAGTTGCCAGGCCAATTGACCAAATCACTGATCTTTAAAAGCAGCTCTGGGCCTCCTCACCCTTCATGCCCCCACACCCCTCTACCTCGCTCTAATCAAGGAGCAGGCAGGCAGGACTCTGGGTCGCAGTGGCGATGCTAACGAGTGGCGACAGCTCCTCAGTGCTCGGGGCAACGACCAGCTCGGCTGTCGTAGACCGCGGAGAGAGTCCGCCAGGCACGCACTGAGGCGAGGCTTGCTGTTTTGGGAGGAGGGGTGGAGGAGGAAGGGGGTAAGATGGTGGAGATTACTGGTGGTAAGGGGGTGCATGGGGAAAATATAAGCAACTCCAGCATGGGGGCCCACAGAATCACTCATATACACCAATGGCACACGCACACAAACATACTATTATAATTTACTGTACTCACAGAGATACGCACACTCTCTGACACTCTCTCACAGCACACACACTGGGCCTGCAAAAACTCCACATCCCAAGCCATCCCTCCATCCCTGGGGCCTACTTGCAGAGTGCTGTTGCCCCCCTCCCTCCGTCCCCCCCATCTCCTCTGGAAGGAACACAGTTTAACTTCTGTCATTCGGATGAAGCGGGTGACTCAGTCTCTGCGTGGCGAGCGGATGTGACAGGCCGGTAATCGACAGGACAAAGAGGGAATTTATGAAGTATGAGCTAACCTTAATAATTGACAATGCACAGACCTGGGGAAATCCCTAGCCACTGAAGCTGTCCCCTTTGCCTACCTGTCATCTCTCTATCTTTATTCTCTCTCTTTCTTAGGTTGTTAAAGGTCAGTGTCCCTCACCAGCTTACTAGACTGAATGTTAGAATCACAGGTTTTGAAACACTGTAGCCAACCAATTTGGTTTGTACAGCTCTAACAGAGACTTTGCCTTTTGCCTCCAGTACCTTCACTAATCAACTCTGGGTGTGCGGTAGATTCTGCCTATTATCTACAGCTCTTATGATGAATCACTGAAAAACGATCTTGATATGGTATTAAACGGGAACTGCACCCGGTGTTTTGGCCTCATTTTTTGGCTTTGCTCCTCAAGAAATACTGGCGGGCAGAAGCCAAACGTGAGTTGGATTGGGGGTGTGGTTTGATGTGGGTGTATCCTTGCCAAGACCAAAACACACCCATCTGTCAGAACCTTGCCCGCAGCGGTTTCCCTCCACTCAATCACAACAAACAAACCTCCTGCAGGTTGAGTTAAGTAACTACAGGAAGATGTACGGTGAGATGCCGGAGGAAGCTTTGAATGGGTCAGAGTAATATGAGAAGAATACAATTGCTGAATTTATGTAGATATTCTAAACTAAGCTTTTTGATAAGTTTCGAAATGTAGTAACATGTCCATGTAAAATAAACAACCCTTTACACAATACCATAGAAGAAGTGTTCTGCTAATATAACAATGTGCACCTTTCATTGTAATTCCCAGCCGATATACAGTACCAGTCAAAGGTTTGGACACACCTACTCATGCAAGGGTTTTTCTTAATTTTTAAAAAACTATTTTGTGGAATAATAGTGAAGACATAAAAACTACGAAATAATACATATGGAATCATGTAGTAACCAAAAAAGTGTTAAAGGAAAATATGTTTTATATTTGAGATTCTTCTAAGTAGCCACCCTTGATGACAGCGTTGCACACTCTTGTCATTCTCTCAAGCAGCTTCATAAGGTAGTCACATGGAATGCATTTCAATTAACAGGTGTACCTTGTTAAAAGTTCATTTGTGGAATTTCTTTCCTTCTTAATTCATTTGAGCCAATCAGTTGTGTTGTGACAAGGTAGGGGAGGTGTACAGAAGATAGCCCTATTTGGTAAAAGTCCATATTATGGCAAGAACAGCTCAAATAAGCAAAGAAAAACAACAGTCCATCATTACCTTAAGACATGAAAGTCAGTTAATCTGGAACATTTCAAGTACTTTGAACATTTCTTCAAGTGCAGTCCCACTTAAAGGGGGTTGCCGAAGAACATGGCTGACGTTTTACATTCTCCCAACCAATTGTGCTATTTTGTTAGTTTTTTTGCATTACTTATTTTTTAAACGTATTGTGTACATAATGTTGCTGCTACCGTCTCTTATGACTGAAAATAACTTCTGAACATCAGAACTGCGATTACTCACCGAGGACTGGAAGAAACTTTTTCCTTTAACTAGTCCGACGAGAAGGATATCCTGCTTTCACTGGAACAGGCCCAGATCCACGCCTTTTGCTTGAAGAAAAGACGCAGGAAAAGGGGCCGCAGATCGGGCAGCCTTCTGAGAATCCATAGGCGAGCAAGTAAACTCCCACTGCCATCCATTCTTCTTGCTAATGTGCAATCATTGGAAAATTGCTGACCTACGATTAAGATTATCCTACCAACGGGACATCAAAAACTGTAACATCTTATGTTTCACCGAGACGTAGCTGAACGACGATACGGCCAATATAGAGCTAGCAGGATTTTCCATGCACCGGCAGAACAGAGATGCTACCAAGGAAGCGAAGGTAACCTGCCTAAATGATTACCGCCCCATGGCACTCACGTCGGTAGCCACGAAGTGCTTTGAAAGGCTGGGCATGGCTCACATCAACAGCATCCTCATCAACAAACACCCTAGACCCACACCAATTCGCATACCGCCCCAACAGATCCACAGATGACGGAATCTCAATCGCACTCCCCTTTCTCACCTGGACATCCGCATCTGACCGTAAGGCACTACAGAGGGTAGTGCGAATGGCCCAGTACATCACTGGGGCAAAACTCCCTGCCATCCAGGACATATACAATAGGCGGTGTCAGAGGAAAGCCCATAAAATTGTCAGAGACTCCAGTCACCCAAATTATAGACCGTTTTCTCTGCTACCGCACGGCAAGCAGTACTGAAGCGCCAAGTCTAGGACCAAAAGGCTCCTCAATAGCTTCTATCCCCAAGCCGTAAGATTACTGAACAATAAATAAAATTGCCACCGGACAGTTTACATTGACCCCCCTCCTCACTTTTGTACACTGCTGCTACTCGCTGTTTATTATCTATGCATAGTCACTTCACACCCACCTAGATGTACAAATTACCTCAACTAACCTGTACCTCCGCACACTGACTCGGTACCGGTGCCCCCTGTATATAGCCTCGTTACTCTGTTACTTTTTATAATGACTTTTATTTTAGTCTATTTGGTAAATATTTTTCTTAACTCTTCTTGGACTGCACTGTTGGTTAAAGGCTTGTAACTAAGCATTTCATGGTAAAGTCTACACTTGTTGTATTCAGCGCATGTGACAAATAAAGTTTGATTTAATTTCATTTGAAAAACAATCAAGCGATATGATGAAACTGGCTTTCATGAGGACCGCCACAGGAAAGTTACCTCTGCTGTAGAGGACAAGTTCATTAGAGTTACCAGCCTCAGAAATTGCAGCCCAAATAAATGCTTCACAGAGTTCAAGTAACAAACACATCTCAACATCAACTGTTCAGAGGAAACTGCATGAATCAGTCCTTCTTAGTCGAATTGCTGCAAAGTAACCACTACTAAAGGACTCCAATAAGAAGAAACTTGCTTAGGCTAAGAAACACGAGCAATGGACATTAGACCAGTCAACAAGTGCTTAGCATATATGGGAACTCCTTAACCTGTTGCGACGAGCAATCCCGTATCCGGGATCGTAATTATAGCCTCAAGCTCATTACCATAACGCAACGTTAACTATTCATGAAAATCGCAAATGAAATGAAATAAATATATTGGCTCTCAAGCTTAGCCTTTTGTTAACAACACTGTCATCTCAGGAGACATTGGAACACAGCGCCTCAAAAATCTGGCTCACTTTCTGTTTGAAGTTTCATCTTGGTTTCGCCTGTAGCATTAGTTCTGTGGCACTCACAGACAATATCTTTGCAGTTTTGGAAACGTCAGAGTGTTTTCTTTCCAAAGCTGTCAATTATATGCATAGTCGAGCATCTTTTCGTGACAAAATATATTTTTTAAAACGGCAACGTTTTTCATCCAAAAATGAAATACTGCCCCCAGAGGTTCAAGAGGTTAAAGACTGTTGGGAAAGATTCCAGGTGAAGCTGCTTGAGAGAATGCCAAGAGTGTGCAAAGCTGTCATCAATGCGAAGGGCGGCTATATTTTAGGAATCTAAAATATATTTGGATTTGTTTAACACTTTTTTGTTTATTACATGATTCCATACGTGTTATTTCATAGTTTTGATGTCTTCACTACTATTCTACAATGTAGAAAATACTAAAAATAAAGAAAAACCCTTGAATGAGTAGGTGTGTCAAAACATTTGACTGGTACTGCAGATATTGTGCCCATCTCCATATTCTCTGGTGGTAATGGGGCTACTTTGGCAAACATGTCAGAGTGGTCATACCTTCCTGTGTGGTGTCTTGTATACAACAGGACTTCCCTGATCCTTGTCCAGAATACACAGGGTTTCTTCTTCCCCCATATTGACTGATAGACAATACAAGTGAAAGATGTGTCTAGTAAAAATGTTTTGTTGAGTGCCAGGTCTCTCTCCATTTAGAGACATCAAGCCTGTCTGCTGGTCAGGACATCATCTTACAAGTCTCCATGTCCTGGCTCCATAGACTCATCTGTCAACACATACACACATCGTCAGTGTTCCTATTACCAATGGCAGTACGGATAGGTGATATCTGACAAACAAACATATACCGTACTATGTTGAAGTTTCAACAGGTCAGACTAAACCTACCTAATTCTGTTCTCTCCATTGACGACCGTTGGTGAGCAGGCAAGAGGTGAGGCTGGAGATAAGGTCTTTGCCAGCTTCCCATTGATGGTCATATCAGCGTAGATCAGCTCCTGGCCCCTCAAAGATACTGGTCGGTCACACACATCACACACAAAGAGCACTGATTAGCATAGGCGGAGCCAACCTGATCGCTGCATTCACCTCTCTATTTGACTTATGATACCATGATATGTGAAGTGAAATAAAATGGTAAAGGCAGCGATCAGGCAGGTTCCACAGGTCAAATGTCACCAACCTGATTCAAGTGTTCTCTCTGTGCTATTTATAGGAGTGCTCACAGTGAGGGCATGTCTGCCTGATGCTGAGGGTCTTCTCAATATTGCATGTTCTGCTGCAAACTGGATAGCTCTTGAACAACTGCAGCTGGGAGGGCCTGTGACAGGGTGATACAATAGACAGCCAAGTGGTAAATGTAATTTTGTTATAAAGAAAGGACTGATAAAGCAATTTACAACCCAAATAACTTTTAACATATCACACATTTGCCTTTGATGATGAAGCTTTCTGTGTCATCAGGGCAGTGTCAAGCTAATTGTAGGTCGTCACTAGTTACACCAGTCACAAAGACCGCCTATTTTTAAAATTGATCTTCTAAAAATGTGATTTAAAACCCAACCATAACCTCAACCACACTGCTAACCTTACGCTTAACCCTAACCTTAAATTAACACCAAAAAGCTTTTTTTTTTTTACGATATGTATTTGTGGCTGTGGTAACTAGTGGAAACTCAAATTCTATGCTTTACAGATGTCGACTGACTGTAGCTTCAGATTGGAGTAGATTCAGTCCGGTGACGCCGTTACGGTTTGTTGCTCCTAGTTCACTGTATTAGTCAGACTCCGACGAGTTAGCTGCCATCATAGCTGCATATATTATTTAGTTTGGCCCTAGTAAATACATAATACACTTGTATGAGCTACGAACTAACGTGCAAATTCAAGTCGTAGGCTAACGTTAGATAGCTAGCTAGATAACGTTAGCTAGCCTGCCCTACTAGCATTATCAAATGATAACGTTACATAACCAGCTATATTTAGACAATACACAAACTTGTATGAGCTACGACCTAAGTTGTAATGAGGTAGCTAGCTAGCTGCTAAAACAAGGATATTTTATGGCCGACCGGCAGGGTGGGGACTGGACGATGCTAGAGCTGTGGTACATAGCATCATCATCAGAGTGCTCCTAATCTGTCATAAAAATGTTAATTTGAAAGACTCTGATATTGTTTTTATTTTGAATCAAATGATATGGACCCTGATTTAACTTTCCTTGTTCATTTTTCATGGAAGATTCTTTGTCCATAAAATGAAGTGGGCAGAGAACAAACCCCTTTTCACATGATTTAAGAGAGGATTTAAATATTATTTTGAAGTGATCAGTAAATGTAAAAACAAAAAAGCAATACACACCATAAAAGTATTTAACAAATTGAAAATGAAATTAAATCAAATTTTATTTGTCACATACACATGGTTAGCAGATGTTAATGCGAGTGTAGCGAAATGCTTGTGCTTCTAGTTCCAACAATGCAGTAATAACCAACGAGTGATCTAACTAACAATTCCAAAACTACTACCTTATACACACAAGTGTAAAGGGATAAAGAATATGTACATAAAGATATATGAGTGAGTGATGGTACAGAGCGGCATAGGCAAGATGCAGTAGATGGTATCGAGTACAGTATAACATATGAGACAAGTATGTAAACAAAGTGGCATAGTTTAAAGTGGCTAGTGATACATGTATTACATAAAGATGCAGTAGATGATATAGAGTACAGTATATACGTATACATATGAGATAAATAATGTAGGGTATGTAAACATTATATTAAGTAGCATTGTTTAAAGTGGCTAGTGATAATTTACATCAAATCCCATCAATTCCCATTATTAAAGTGGCTGGAGTTGAGTCAGTGTGTTGGCAGCAGCCACTCAATGTTAGTGGTGGCTGTTTAACAGTCTGATGGCCTTGAGATAATAGCTGTTTTTCAGTCTCTCGGTCCCAGCTTTGATGCACCTGTAATGACCTCGCCTTCTGGATGATAGCGGGGTGAACAGGCAGTGGCTCAGGTGGTTGTTGTCCTTGATGATCTTTATGGCCTTCCTGTGACATCGGGTGGTGTAGGTGTCTTGAATCTTGATATGTAATACCCCTGTCTGTTAGGTTTATGTACTTGTTTGTATATTTGTATATTTCTGTTTTTTGTTGTTGGATTTATAATAAAATAAATACAATTAAAAAAATATATATATATTTTTAAGTCTGTCATAAGAGCGAGAGGGTCTTGTGGACAGTACATCAGCATCATCCCATTCAACCACCGCGCTCCATTCAGAGTTAGGCCTTCTCAGTACTCGGAGGATGTGCCGGAGTGCAATGTGAAATGCCTTGAGCTCTAAGTACTTTGACGTGGGCTGTTGTCCATAGTGCTGACCATACACCATGGAACTGGTTCAAGACTGCTCCCCATCCCTGCAGGGAAGCGTCTGTGGTCAGTCACCCTGTGGTGAACTGCACCTAGGATAACTACTCATTGCACCTCCCCGAATCGTTGGAGAATCGTAAAAAAAATGTAATCCGAAGGGGATTAATAGCAATCTATTAATGTAAAACACACCGCCTTTTGTTGTGACAGGTCACGTGGGTACAGTGTGTGGCGTGACTGTAAACATATTTTGATATTAAGCATCTCAATCACATCGAGTGAACCAGCAATAACGTTGTCTAACGTTGTTAGCTAAATTATACCAGAGAGGTCATTATATTGCAGATCTCTTGTTATACTCACCACCACTGGTCGTTGCACACCGTAGCCCCATTCAGTGGGCGAATTCGATTATGCTGAGCCGCGGGGCACCTATCTATGGCCTGTGACGTGAATGGGAAAAAATATATCTATTTTCCATAAAATAAATGTTTGAATTTTCAAACTAGTTTTCATGGTGAAGGCAAATAAAACGTTTTTATTAAAAGCAATCACTTTTGCATGTAAAAACAAATAATCATACTCATTACTCCACGTGCTAATTACTTCACTTTTGTTTTGAGCCGACTGCGCCGTGGGCTTTGAACGGGACACCTGGCTCACGCTTGGTTCTAAAACGAATGCAAGCAAAACTAGCCAAACAGGGCGCCCAGGCCTGATAAATCGAATTCCCTCAATGAAGGGAAGCGAAGTGGGATGAGGTGCGATTTGCATGTGGTGCTTGGCAAAAGGGGGCATGATTTGTTGACATAATTGTAATCAAAACCCAAGCTTCATTTACTTGTTGTGACGCACTGAGGTTCCAAACTCCGTTTTAGTTGAGACTGACTTTATGACAAAAATGATCCTATTTACACTTTGTAGTCTGTATTGACACTAGAATAAATGTTTATGACTCATAGCAATGCCACATAGAGCTTTTTCAAAAGGGAATTAGTTGCTTTTACGGGAAGTCGCTCTAAGAATTAACAAAAATTCAGGAGAGGGGACCAGACTTTAATGCAACCACTTTAACTAGTTGCCTTGAATGCAGCTCCCTAGCAACTCAACAAGCTACAGCTACTACTAATTTCCAAATCAGCCTCCATGCCTGTTTTCAACACTTTAACTAGTTGCCTTTAACACAGCTCCTCAACAAGCATCAGCTTCAACTCATTGCTAATCAGCCTCCACACCTGTGTTCACACTCCTTAATCGCCACTGCCACCCTACTTAAACTTTGTTCTGCAGTGCATGTTAATGTGTGTTACAAGTCTTATCAAGTTGCGTCTCAACTACACTTTACAAAACTATAAATGCAACAATTTCAAAGGTTTTATTGAGTTACAGTTCCTATAAGGAAATCAGTCAATTTAAATACATTTGTTTGGCACGAATCTATGGCCTTCACATGACTGGGAATACAGATACGTATCTGTTGGTCACATACCAGTCAGTATCTGGTGTGACTGCTATTTGTCTCATGCAGTGTGACATCTCCTTCGCATAGAGTTGATCAGGCTGTTGATTGTGGCTTGTTGTCCCACTCCTCTTCAATGGCTGTGTGAAGTTGCTGGATTTTTGTGGGAACTGGAACACGCTGTTGTACACGTTGTTCCAGAGCATCCCAAACATGCTCTATGGGTGACATGTCTGAGTATGCAGACCATGAAATAAATGGGACATTTTCAGCATCGAGCAATTGTGTACAGATCCTTGTGACATGAAGCTGTGCATTATCATGCTGAAACATGAGGTGATGGCGGCGGATCAATGGCATCAATCGTCATGGTATCTCTGTGCATTCAAATTTCCATCGATAAAATGCAATTGTGTTTGCCAGTACAGTTGAAACTGGGATTCATACATGAAGAGCACACTTCTTCAGCGTGCCAGTGGCCATCGAAGTTGAGTTTGCCCACTGAAGTTGGTTACGATGCCAAACTGCAGTCTGGTCAAGACCCTCTTGAGGACGACACGCAGATGAGCTTCCCTGAGACGGTTTCTGACCGTTTGTGCAGAAATTCTTCTCTCATACAAATCCACAGTTTCATCAGCTGTCCGGGTGGCTGATCTTATACGATCCTGCATGTAAGGAAGCCGGTTTTGGAGGCACTTCGATGATGTTGGTTACACGTGGTTGTGAGGCCGGCCGGTTGGATTTACTGACACATTTTCTGAAATTACATTGGTACAGAAATGAACATGAATTTCTCTGGCAACAGCTATGGTGGAACATTCCTGCAGTCAGCATACCAATTGAACGCTCTCTCAAATATTGAGACATCTGTGGCATTGTTATGTGACAAAACTGAACATTTTAGAGTGGCTTTTTATTATCCCCAGCACAAGGTGCACCTGTTTTATGATCATACTTTTAAAATACTTTTTAATTGATATGCCACACCTGTCAGGTGGATGGATTATCTTGGCAAAGGAGAAATGCTCACTAACAGGGATGTACAAAATTTGAGCGAAATACTCTTTTTTTGTGCGCATGGAACATTTCTGGGATCTTTTATTTCAGGTCATGAAACATCAAATCAAACGTTATTTGTCACATGCGCCGAATACAACAGGTGTTGTCCTTACAGGGAAATGCTTACTTACAAGCCCTGAACCAACAATGCAGTTTTAAGAAAAAAATAAGTGTTAAAGTACTTACTAAATAAATTGAAGTAATTAAAGAGCAACAATAAAATAACACTAACAAGGGGGTGGTCAGTGCTAATTGTCCAGGTAGCCATTTGGTTAGCTGTTCATGAGTCTCATGGCTTGGGGGTAGAAGTTGTTAAGGAGCCTTTTGGACCTAGATTTGGCGCTCCGGTACCGCTTAACGTGCAGTAGCAGAGAGAACAGTCTATGACTAGGGTGGTTGGAGTCTTAGGCAATTTTTAGGGCCTTCCTCAGACACAGCCTGGTATAGAGGTCCTGGATGGGTGGAAGCTTGGCCGTGTGATGTATTGTGACCAACCCTTTACATGTTGCGTTTATATTTTTGTTCACTATAGTCTCTCTTCGGTTCTTCCAAGGATCTCCTGGGGGGATTGCCATCACCACAGCTTAACTACCACGGCCTGACGATGACGTCAACCCAAACCAAGTCCGGCCTCTGGATCCTTCATCTGCAGCCCTTGATTTTATCCGGTCCATTCTCATTCCCCTCCCCTGAATCCTTTCTCACATCCATTCAATTTCCCCAATAAATATTCAAAATCCATTTCAAAGTCTGGTCCTCAAACTCGTGAAACCTCATGATAGGGTCATCCACATTTTGAGAGCGTTTTATGAGAATTTCAGCATTTCATGAGCGCACCCACATTTGACTGGGATGCTTTTGTCTTAATGACCTCAAGTCATCTGACAATAAACTAGCACTGTCAAAGGAAACAATACCCACTGTCTTAATCTGGGGTACCTGTCCAGACCAAAACAGCCAAGCTCCCCCCACCTACCAATTAACCCTTATAAAAGTCTAGCAGGTCACAGTCAGGCAGACAAGCAGCCTAGAGGGGCTGACACACACCACCACCCCCTCCACAGGCACATCAGCCCCTTCCCAGCTGCTCCACCCTGGTTCCATCACCAAACAAACAGTGGGACAAATAGAATAACCCCCTTCTCCCCCTTTCCGCATCAAGCCTAATATCTCTGATGATGGCTAAGGCCTTGGCTCTGAGTGGCAGCCCCAGTCACCAGTCATCAGACCCCCCCACTGGCTGCTCTTTTCACCCCACTGTTTGGAGAGGCTCAGTGATGGGTGTCTGTATGGGAATCTGGCCCAGTCTGCTATGACCAGTGTGACAGGGTTAACCAGCTCGACCAGCCAGGCTGGCCCTCTGTCCCGTTCGACCCCCCTCTCCATGCCCACATCGCCCCGAGAGATGTGGAGGGTGATCTGGCCTGGCACCGCAGGGGCTGCCCTGGCTGGTGCTTTGCTGGTGGTCTCTGCGGCCTATTAGTGTCCTGCTATCGGCCTGTCAGCCTGACAAAACAGGGCCCTGTCAAATTAAAGAGGGACGGGGATATGTATTCAAACGCACAAGGGAGAGAGAAAAAAGACGAGCCAGGAAGAGGGAAACCACCGGTGCTAATGTCGACTCTAAGCGAGAGTGACAGGCTGGGCCGATCGGTGGAGAGAGACAGAGATGGAGGAGAGAGAGAGAGTTCCAGTGGCTGATGATGTAGGGGTGGACTTGTCCTGAGGAGACTTGTTAGAGGTCCAGACAGACTAAGTCAGACAGCCACCATTTCCTGGGGATCTAAACCCAGGTAAAAAGCTCAAAGTTCGGGTGAACAGCTTGGAGTCATTTCCATCAACTCGGGTTGGACAGATTGGTTCTGTGTGTGCTTGTGTGCATGTTGTTGTGTGTTTCTCTTTGTGTGCACAGTACATACCAAGTGACATTTTAGACTTATGCATGGAGCAGATTATACAAAATACATTTTTCTTACTTTTATTGTGTATACAGGCCTACTAGTGTAGCTCTCCCTGTTGCTGGTAAATATACAGTACCATCGTAAAAACATGTCAGCTCAACCATTTCACCTCCAAGGGCTTGAAAGCTGCCCTCGACATGCCATGCTCTTTGAGGTTACAAGCATATTCCATTTCTTTCACTTGGCCCTTACAGTCACACTTGAGGGCTTGGTTTTATGGGAGTTAAGGGACAAAGTGGAAGTCCCAGCACAGAGCTAATTGGAACATCTATGTTGTCATTGTGTCAGAACATTGTTGCCACAGTGAGGGCAAATATGACTACCGCAGAGCAATGGAACATTGACATTATGTTGAGTGTGGCTCTTGTTGCGTGACATAATTCAAGGAAGCGCTACTGGTGTGTTAACTAGTGTTCTGACTGCTGTGTCTTCAGGGGCTGCTCAAGCTATAGGACGTGTTCAATTTGAACGGAAACCTAGCGGTGTGTGGGCTATAGCAGACATTACTGGAGGGTTGCTGGAGCACCGAGGTGCTACTATGTGTTGAGTTTGTGTACGACTCTAACGATGCGTCTCAGTTTTCGGAGAGAGGGCCTCCTCTGCGCTCCTTTCTGTCGCTGTGCGTTTGCTGAGACGGAGAGGTTGATGCACAGTGGCAGCTCCCCCCTCGCAGCCACGGGCCTGCCCACAGCCACTGCAGATGATAGTTTTAATTGCTTTCAATATTTCAGGCTAGTCCCTACCCACTGGCATAGAGTGCTTGTGTGTTTTTGTGTGTGTTGATTGTGTATGTAGGTGTGTGTGCGTGCACTTTTATGTGTGTGTGCATGCTCTTGTGTCTGTGCATTCTTTTTCTTTGTGGATCTGTGCCCACGTGGTGTTTGTGTGTGTTTGTAAATCTAATACCCTTTAGGAATGCGTGTGTTTTTATGTTTTTTCTGTGTGTGTGTGTGTGTGTGTGTGTGTGTGTGTGTGTGTGTGTGTGTGTGTGTGTGTGTGTGTGTGTGTGTGTGTGTGTGTGTGTGTGTGTGTGTGTGTGTGTGTGTGTGTGTGTGTGTAAATCCATTATCCTAATAGGAAGGAGTGGATGTGAATGCATTTTATCGTCAGCGAAATAAACAGAGAGTAAACATACAATCCAAATGTTTGTCAAATAATATTGTCAGGATATCTTGTGGATAATGTGCTGATTAAACTACATTAAAGTAGATTAGAGTTGAATTTCCAAAAACATGTTGATGACACTCAAATTCAATGAGTGTACAAGGAAATACTGAGATCCTATTTTTCCATTTTCAAAGGCTATGTGTGGTAATAGATAATTCACTCTGGGGTTTTCATGCAAAGACCTCAAAACACACACACACACACACACACACACACACACACACACACACACACGCATCTGTAAAAGCATTTCAGGCCCGGCGAACTACAAAACCAACTCGTCAATAATTCAATAAGAATGTCGAGCTGACATAACAGGGCATAGAAAACAGTATGCAATTAAGAGGTACAGTCATTTGCTTAACGTGCCTCGGAGAGATGCTTTCCTCACGCTGATTCACCCACAGAGTCAATCATTATGTGTGTTAATCCATTGATAGACCATCTCCTAACTTTATAACCTGTAAGGCAACCCAGGTGTTAGGGTTGCAGTCCAATTTCGGTTTAGATTCAATCCGGACTGCATAAGATCTACGCTATGGCGCGATTGAAATGTAAAGGCAACGTTCCTGCGTTTGCGGAGACTACGTTCACGGTAAACACAACCCGTTTCGGCTCAATCGGAAATGACCTTTACATTTCAATCACGCTATATCACGCTAGATCTTCCGAGGTCCGGATTGAATTTATCCCTAAATGCCAACTGAGGTGATGATCAGAAAACAGTGATTTTGGTATAACTGTTTAAGTCTAGGCATCTACAATTCTGCTAAAGCCATTTTTTCTTGGAGTGTAACTGTTTGGGGAAGTAAAAACCGATTTAATAGCGAGAGTCATATTCAAGTCCTCCTGGGAATGACAGTGGAATTTAGGGATGTGTTGGAGAGGACAGGACTTTTAAGACTGTCTAGGGGTGATTTTGAGAGTTAATTAAGACTAAGTCTTAGGACTACTAGGCTTCCCTCCATGTAAGAAGTGGTGATGTACTATAGACATAGTATAGAGACTGTAAGAAGACAGTGCCTCTGAGCTGTCGTATCATCTCTAACCTATACCGAGCCCCTGAAACCATTGCCAACCCTTTTCCCCCTAAACTACTCCCCATTACATGCATTTACACCCCCCTCTCCCCTTCATGTCCACACCCCACACACACAGCGAGTGTGCACTCTCCTCTCCTCCTAAGGATGGAGCAGAGTGGAGTTGGAGCCCCTCTCTCTGGCCGGGGGGCATATTAAGCCCCTAACATTCCCACAGAGGCTAATCTCCATCCATTTAGAGGGCTGTAATATTTAATGAGGGACCCTGGCCTTGCTCCCAGTGCCACGCGCCCTGGCACGCCTCATATGTTCACATGAGAGGGAGGCCAGCCCAGGGGCGACAGAGAGGAATTCACTGCTAAAAGCCCCACACAATGCAGTCGACCACAGAGCCGCATTGCTGCTATTCCCTCAGTCCACCTAACTGCAGTGGAGATGGAGATGGGAGGAAAATACTGAACACACCTTGGTTTAGATGAGATAACTACCCTTCTAGTAGTGGACAATGCAGTGTCTAAGTAAAAGATACTTGATTAACTATAAATCTCCCCATTAAATATATATGATCAGTTAACTTTTTTTTTTAACGAAAAGTAAAACTTGCATTATATGTTTACTTGACTTTTAAAGTAAAATATATAAATATATATAAATGTGACTACATTCAGGAAGTGGGGCATTTGGCTCTAGGTCCTACTTTACAGTAGGGCCATTTGGAAAAAGAAAACGGAAATGCCTTCTGGAACATTTGAACTTTCATAAGCCGTAATAAGAACTTGTATGTGATCTGTAAATATGAATACAAATGTTAAATGATGAGCCTTGTTTAGCCAAGGAGAAAGCACTGAGCTATATAATGAGAATGACTGGATCCTTCCTGGCTTGCCATGATTGGCTGAGATAATGGGTGGCTAAAGCTTAAGAGGGTATAAACGATGTAAGTGTGAAAATCTCAGCAAAATCTTTCAAGGGCTTTTTCTCCTAAGTGGTTTTACAAGTTTATCCATTTTCAATGCAGCATAACTTTCCCATGTTTCCTCCAACTACAGTGTATGGTATTCCATTTCTCAGCTATAAAATGTAGACTTAAGCTCACATAGAGGTGCGTTCACGAATGCCAACCTTCAATTCTTGTCTGTTTTGAAACAGCTGCACAGACATCATTTTGGGAGTCTATAACGGCCTTTAGGCCTACTCTAAAAGGGATTGTGATTATTGCGATAAAACCATATCAACTGCTTAGACACAACCTCTCCAAAAATCCTCAGAATCCAGAATCAGTATCTAAAGCAATGTCTCCCAATCCTGGTCCCGGGGACCCGAAGGGGTGCACATTTGGGAAACACTGTATAATGTAAAGGGGGGGGGGGGATCTTCCACTGGACAGCACTTACCCACTCTCTCTCACCCTCACACATTCAACTGAAGGTCAGGATTCACACAGGAAGTGTGAAAAGGCTGGATGGAAAAGGGTACAACGCCTCTGGTTTTAACAAGTGTGTAAGTGTGTTCATGTGTGCGTGCGTATGTCCGTAGTGCATGCAAAAGTGTGTGGAGGGAGTTAGGAGACACTATATGACACCACTACCCTGACACCGTCGGGGAGAGTCAGAAATTCCAGAAAGGCAGTGATTTTTTTTTTTGTGTGTGTGTTTTTAAAACGTAACATTTGCGTTACTAAGTCGCGGAGTGGTGAACGTGTCAGGAGGGAGACCATAGAAGTGCTCTCTGATTCAAACTGACTCTAATGGGGAGGCCTGGTGAATTTTTCATACAGCCCAGAGGGGGAGGAAGAGCAAGCATACTGGGGACATTATAACCTCCATCTCTCGAGGAGAGAGAGAGAGGGAGGTAGAGAGAGACCTTACTCATCACTATTCTCCGACCAATATGTCCATTTGTAATGCTTTTATTATAATCTATGATAATTATCCGACATAGTTCTGTTCTCAAGCTTAAGCCTCTACTCTCGGAAATATTACCAGACAAAATATAATGCACCCAGATGATTGTGAAAGCTTCTTGTAAACGTGAAGTACTGTATAATTTTACTGATACATACAGTATTTCAAGTAATTGTGAATTTGTCATGCTGAAGACAAGAATCACAATAGAGAGACACGCTAGATAGCTAGTTGACGTGTACTTGTAGAGATTTCTGGACTGATCAGTGTGAAATACATGTACACTATATATACAAAAGTATGTGGACACCCCTTCAAATGAGTGGATTTGGCTATTTTAGCCACACCCGTTGTTGACAGGAGTATAAAAATCGAGCACACCGCCATGCAATCTCCATAGACAAACATTTGCAGTAGTTTGGCCTTACTGAAGAGCTCAGTGACTTTCAACATGGCAGTGTCATAGGATGCCACCTTTCCAACAAGTCAGTTCATCAAATTTCTGTCCTGCTATGAAGTGAAACCGTCTAGGAGAAACAACGGCTCAGCCACAAAGTGGTAGACCACACACGCTCACAGAGCGGCACTGCCAAGTACTAAAGTGTGTTGCGTGTAAAAATAGTCTGTCCTCGGTTGCAACTGTACTCCCGAGTTCCAAACTGCTTCTGGAAGCAACGTCAGCGCAAAAACTGTTCGTCGGGAGCTTCATGAAATGACTTTCCATGGCCGAGCAGCCGCACACAAGCCTAAAATCAACACGAACAATGCCAAGTAAGTGCTGGAGTGGTGTAAAGCTCGGTAGAGGAGGAATAATGGTTTGGGGCTGTTTTTCATGGTTTGGGCTAGGTCCCTTAGTTCCAGTGAAGGGAAATCTTAACTCTACCGCATACAATGACATTCTAGACAATTATGTGCTTCCAACTTTGTGGCAACAGTTTGGGGAAGGCCCTTTCCTGTTTCAGCATGACAATGCCCCCATCCACAAAGTGAGGTCCATACAGAAATAGTTTGTTGAGATTGGTGTGGAAGAACTTGACTGGCCTGCACAGAGCCCTGACCTCAACCCCATCGGACACCATTGGGATGAATTTGGACGCTGACTGCGAGCCAGGCCTAATCGCCCAACATCAGTGCCCTGACCTCACTAATGCTTGTGTGGCTGAATGGAAGCAAGTCCTCGCAGCAAATGTTCCAACATCTAGTGGAAAGCCTTGCCAGAATTGTGGAGGCTGTTATAGCAGGAAAAGCGGGACCAACTTCATATTAATGCCCATGATTTTGGAATGAGTTGTTCGACGAGCAGGTGTCCACATACTTTTGATCATGTAAATGAAATAAAGGTTAAATCCCTTTTTAAAACGAATGTAGTGTATATATCAACGAAAGATAGTTCATGAATAACTGTAGAGCGTTTCATATGGAGTTTTACAGAAGATATGGTTGTAACCTAAAACCGATAACAAAATGTGACTTTTGTTGGGTTCATCTTTTTAAGTCTCCATGTTTTTCATTTTTGTTTCTGTTATTATTAAACAATATTCAAGTGCTCTTTCTTACTAGGATATCAAATCTTTGTGTCAACAATTCACTAATACAAGGTAATAGCAGGATTCATAAAGGATCAGATTTAGGATTACATTCTGTCTTATGAATCTGACAAAAGCTGGATAAACATCCACATTTTAATGGAATGAACATTTCTGCAAGAAAGCTCTTAAAAAAAAATATCCATCTGTTCAATGGACACGTGCCAGAGCTCACCCAGATAGCTCGTAGCACTGTCTTGCATATGCAAATATGTTTTGCCTGGAAATCTATTTGGAGTTGCTCGAAGGAATCCAGAACGGGCCTCCTTCTGTCTTCCCCAACGGCTCACGCGGGCCTCCCTTACGCCGTCTATGTCCTCTCGCGTGGAAGACATTTCACCAGCTCACACACGCAGGGACGAGCAGCACCGCACCGCAACCGCTTCGGATGGCCCAACCATGGGCGATTATGCAGATCTCACAGGCCGCGTCTGCTGGCTCCTTCCGTCTCGGCGAGCAGGGACAAGGCGCCCCGCAACTGTTTGCTCTGTTGTACAACACACGCAAAAGACCCCCATTCGAAGGACAGCGAGTAAGTAGTTATAGGCTTACTGTTTCCCTAGATGACCATAAAGAGGTGAAAAGGGCGCTACAATAAATGTTTAGGTGTTGTAAGTAAACCTAACTTTAAAGGTAAAATGTTCAGAAATTGTTTAAAAAATTCAGTGGTTGAAAACATCAATATGGTACTAAAACTGAGACCAGGTTGTATATAATCCTATAAAATAATGGTTGAAACAAATATGCTGATAGTTGATCTTGTATAAAGGGTTCCCAATGGTGTTTTTGTCACTAAAGTCTATTCTTATTATGGAAAATATGAAATATACTGCCGAGCAAGAACACACAAATTTGACTTTTGAGATGTTCCAAATAGGCTCAATGACTGCTGCCATAAAGCTTCACTTCAGTACAAAAATAGGCCAATATAATTGGTCAGAATTATTCAAAAATATTCCTACTCACTAATCTCTAGTCTCCTGCAATATGGGATGTATTCATAGTTCATTCATAGTTCATCCGATCTCAAAAAGTTCAAAAACTTGACTTAACTTGACTAAACTTGAAAGTTAATCAACCATAAGTAAAAGTTAAGAGGATATGGTGATATGGTGTGTATGGGTTGGGGGTGTAGTGTGATGGGGGGGGGGGGGGGTTGTGTGTGTGAGCGTCTAGGCTGGAAGGCAGCTAGCACTCCTCTTGGGCATGGATGCGAGTGCAGAGAAAGGAGGAGAGGAGAAACAGAGATGTGTGGTTGAAACCAGAGGGCCGAGGAGCCTGCCTGGGCAGATGGTCCACAAAGGTGTTACTACACAGTGAGTGGGCAGCGCGATTGATGCATTGCAACATTCAAGAAGGTGGAACATTTGGCTGCTGACCCGCAGTCAGAACTCATTCGCCCTCCCCTCCTTATTTAGCTGCTGCTGCTGCTGAGAGCCGACGGGGGAATTGGGTTCGAATAAACACACACAAACTCGGAACGCCGCACTTTCCCACCCTCTGGGGGACCTAGGCTGTATGTTCACTGGAAACTCCTCCTTCCTCTCCAAGGAGGTCAAGATGGAGGGGGAAGAGAGAACGGGTTTATAGTACCACAGAAGAACAACAGGCAAACTACTAACTACAGCACATAGCTGCTACTAAGTCAGCACAGACCCTTGAGACGTGCTTCCCCACAGGGCACACACTGGTTGAATCAACGTTGTCTCCATGTCTTTTCAAAGAAATTACGTTGAACCAACATGGAATATACGTTCAATTGACGTCTGTGCCCAGTGGGTTCTTTCAAGGGTCAATATTATCAGGACTGCAGCCTACACTTCATTGTTGGCGCAGTGAACAAATGTCTATACTGTTCATGTGGTGTTGTTTCTTTTAAAGTGCAAAACATCATTCACAACATATAGGTTATTACACATGGACAAATGGCCATTTCATTTTTAGAACAATTAAACAATGGCACACTATACCACCACTACTTTACCTTGTCTCACCAGCAATTGTAGGTATTATACAAAAGTGGATGCTCAAAAATTTCAAAGACCTATTTTCTCTTTAATAAATACACACTTTTAGTTATGCACATGCCAAGATCTGATTTCAGACCCAAAAAGCATTCTTACATCAGTTTAAACATTGAACATTTATGAGAGGGAGTGTGATAACCAAAGGCAACATTATGGCAATAGCTTTTAAACATCACAATCGCGGTTTGTCCCAAAGCGCAGTTAAATGATCAAGTATAGAAATAATTAATCATCCTTCTCTTTCAGCTTTCATTCACCTTTCACTCATCCTGTTTTCCATAAACAATTGTCAAAATAGTGGTAACATGGTTAACTTTCAAGAATAAAATCAATGATTTTAACATTGCAGGTCTAATGTAAACAGTTTCAATTGAGCCATTAGCGGGAACAAAAGCAATTGAAATCTTGAGCACAGGAATGTCACACCATTTGGGCTCCCGAGTGGTGTAGCGGTCTAAGGCACCGCATCTCCGTGCTAGAGGCGTCACTACAGGCATCCTGGTTCGAATCCAGGCTGTATCACGGCCGTGATTGGGAGTCCCATAGGGCGGCGCCCAAAGTTGTTCGTGTTTGGCCGGTGTCGGCCGTCATTGTAAATAAGAATCTGTTCTTAACTGACTTGCCTAGTTAAATAAAAAAATAACACCTCGCATTATCATGAAATATATTATTTGGAGCTCACTGATTAAAGAAACAAGCATATACTGCCACCTTGTGGTTAAATCTGGTACATTCCATTGAAAATAGTGCTCACCAGCCACGAGACAAGTGTATACCACATTTTCACATCTTGCTTCATGAATTAACATAAAAACTGCTGGAATGCTAATAAAATATGGTTAATCTCACCATCTATGCATTAGGTGAGTGGACATATCGTATCTATCCTAAATAGTTAGTTATAAAAAGAAAGGACCTTTTGGAATCAACTGGGTTTGACATTTCTGCATAGACTTTTTAAACATCACAAAATGTCCATCTTTTCTTATGAACAACTGGTATTTTGTGAGTGAACATAGTTAATTGACTACATAAGGCATGCAAGTGACTAGATCGAGAAGACCAAACTAATGAAAAAAGGTCAGTAGCAGGCCAGCACAGACACACAAACGGGTCACATCCGCGTTCGCTCGCGACTCCACTCCGAGTCAGTCATCATCCACTACGATCACATTCCCGTTCAGCTGGTACTCGATGGTGGCCCAGTCAAAGATGTTTCCTTTGGTGATCTTATGTTCGTAATGCAGGGCTTGGATCTGGCTTCTGGGCAGCACATAGTCCCACATGTTGAGGTCGGTCACTTCCCCCACAAAGCTCTGCACTGCCTCCAGGTCTCCCAGGTGTTTGTCCGGGTCTTGCCCAAGGAGAACGGTCCCCTTGGGCCGGATGGTGTGGCCCGGCTTGTACACCTGGTAGGTGCTGCGGCGGCCGTCCACCCAGAAGGCGGCCAGCCCGGTACGGGACTCCCAGGTGAGGCAGAGACTCGTTCTGAATGTGGTGATGGGCGGCAGGTGGAAGAAGGCGCCGTCGCCACTCAGGTAGAAGGCGATGCGGCCGTCTTTCTCGCGCCACACGTTAAGCTCGTCGTAGTCGGGCGTGCGGTAGGCGAACAGGATGATCTGCCGCTCGCCCTCCAGCTCGGTGGCCACACGCATGCACAGCGTGAACGCCCGCAGGCCCATCTCCTTTTGGGGGATGAGCGCCACGAAGCTGAAGTCCGTCTCATACGGGAAGACCAGCACCTTTCCGCCCAGGCCAACTGTAAACACCACCACAAACAACATCAACTGTCAATGAGAGCAGTTACTGGAGAAGATAACAGTATTGTAGCACATTAATGGTGTAGTCTGAATGGGACTTGAACCCGGGTTCCCTTGACTGTCAGCCCAGCACTTTAAATCGTTAAACCAAGAGGTCCAAACCACTTGACGGTCACTAGATGTTGTACTTCCGTCACAACAGTATAAAAACAGCGTGGCATGAGAGCAATCTGAATATGACTTCCTCAAAGATGTGCAAAATTTAAAAACATGAGTTAAAAGGATTTTTTTTTACTTGAGGTATGCACACGAGCTAAAGGACTGACCATTTGGGATTTTACCAAAAATAGTTACGCAAATAAATAATTACAAAGAAATAATCAATCATACATTTTTTCCCCTATATTCCATAGCCTACCAACCAAAACATACCTTCATTGGCTGAGGTGACACCCACGATACCCAGTAGGAGTATGAGCCTGGCAGTTATCTACCACAACAAACACATATCAGAATGGCAAAGCATGCCACAACTACGGTCATTGTGAAAATAATAAATAGTAGTAAATACATCATATACTATAGTAAAGTGCATATCCTGTTAACAAAATGCCTCAGCACACAAAAAACACTAACAGCATTGCTCTTACCATGTTGATTTAAAGTTGTTATTCCACTGAAAAGGTGATGATGCTAGCGCACTCTGTCACGCCTGTCTATTCTTAATGCCATGGTGTCTGTACGCCTCTTCCCTCCTAGTACCAGACCATTACATCACTTCAATGGACAGATGTGCTGACAATGGACCCGGTGTGTGCGGGGCGGGGGGGGGGTAAATTGGGTCTGGGTGACACTGGCCTTTTTGTGTTGACTGACACGCCAGAGGGTACACGCGCACACACTTTCAGAACATGTGATTGTGTGTGTGTGTGTGTGTCTCATCTATTAAGCCATTGAATGACTGTTTTGAATAAGGGTGAGTTCTAGGTCCAGCAACCTCATGGTCTTTGTTCATGTACAATTGTTTCGACCGGTACTAATGTCTGATTGACAGGTTGATTAACTTACAACTTTTTTTTCCCGTCCATTTTTCAAATTCCCAACCTCCCTCGCATGACACACACCTCAGATGCTGGAAGCAGCACCCCTTGGAGCAGGTTAAGGGTTAAGTGCCTTGCTAAAAGTGCTAGATGTGATCAAAAGTAATGTGAGCAAAAATCAGATGAACATTTCACAAGGAGACAAAAAGGAACAAACCAAAGTCATATGTATAATTAACATATCTACATTTAATACAGTTGTTTATTCTCAAGCTCTTCAGAAATCCTCAAAAAGCCAACCCCTCACCCCAACACAAAACCTGCAGTTCACTAAAATCACATGCATTCAGTTGAGAAAGGGGGCTTACGTAAACTAATTGAGGAAAAACTGAGAAATATCTAAGACGACTCTGTCAACAGCTGAGAATTCCAAGCTCCTGGTCAAGGTACTGCAACACGGATTGCTGTGATTGGTTAGAAATGCTGGAAGGGGGACGGACATAGGTTCGATCAAAATAGGGAAACACACTGAAATGAGAAGGTATAGGAGACTCAAAGTATTGGGAACATGACTGCTTTGACCAATAGCCAGTTGTCGTACTTTACATTTTTAAAGTTGTTGCGAACACCTACTGCTACTGTGTGGTTATAGTAAAGTAGGCATGTATGACGGGGCTTTTCCCTGCAATGGAGTGGGAAAACAATTCTTGGCCAAGCAGACCTGAATGCTTATAACAAACCTGAGCAGACCTCATGCTTAACAATGTAGGGAGTCCATTGTCATGTCAAATGCATACTGTACCGGCGGTTGCACTACTAGCCTTCAGCCAAACATTGTCCAAGCGCACACACCTATTGTTTTGTCTCTAATAACAGCAATTACAGCACAGTCCTTCGAAACAGGTTTGAAGAACGTCAAACCCAAAGAGAAAGTAAAGATGATAAAAGTGGAGGCATAAGAACCATCAGAGGAAATAGAAACGACCTTGTAGTCTCTATGCAGCACTTTAAACTGATGAATTGTCTATCATTCAAATCTCCTTCTTGGATGATGACAAGAATGCCATTTGGTACTACTGTAATAATACATACAACTCGTTGTAAAATAAAATAGGTTTAATCTAGTCACTCTCACTATATGTATACATTCAACATAGTATAACTGCCCGCTATGAGGGACTGATATAATGCATTAGAGGACCGTTGACCATCAGTTGGAACATTATAGTTTGTATGATCTTGTTATAACTCCAGATCACAGGCAATGACTTGAAGCAGACCGACTTGGTTGGTCAGTTTTTCTATAATACATTTCTCACATTTGCCATTATCTTGCATAAAAAAAAAAAAATCCACACTAGATTGTTTGAAAAGTAAAATAACAATTTGGCATCAAATTGACCAAGACCACCAACACTGAATTGTGGGAAATAAGTCATTACAGTACAACTAACCCATTATGTTTAAAAAATAATAAATTGAAATAAACAAAAATACTGGAGTAAGAATAAGATAAAAGGCTAATATTTTCATCATTTAGGTAGATAGTTCCAATGGTTATATTTGAGAAGAGATTGGAAGCTTTACATTAGAGGGTTTTGAGACCAGCGTGCAGCGCGATGTGTTCAGAGAGAATTGTGGCACAGAGAGATAGAGGGGAAGAGAGAGAGAGAGAGACCTGAGAAACATGGCCCCCAATTCTGAGGGAGAGAAGACTATCAGAGGAAGGGAAGCGATAAAGAAAGATTTAGAGAGAAGGGGAGGAGAGAGAGGAGACCGATTTAGAAAGAGAGAGGAATCACCTCGTGATATGGCTGTCATTTTGCAGTCCATAGTGTGACCCCCCCTATGTGTAAAGTGCATGTCCAGGAGGGAGTTTGTGAATTCTGTCACTTCCTTTTTTTCCTTGACACTTCTGGTGTGGATCTCAGCTCTGGGGCGTGTGGATCTCTGAGCCATAGGGGGTTCGGGTTATGGGGGATCAATAGTCCTCCACCCAACCGTTCTCCTGGATAAAGGCGTCGATGACCTCCTTCATGGCCAGGTTGGGGATCAGCTGGTCGTGAGTCAGAGGACTCCGGGTGACCGGGTCGAAATGGCCCACTCGCTACGGAGGAAAAATGGTATTGGTGTTGCTGTGAGATGGTGGCTTTCATTATTATGCATTTTACTCATGGTTTACAGTTTGCTTTGGATAGTATTACCCCTGTGGGTGAGTGGTTGATCGAGTAGGAACGGCAAGTGTATTTATAGCAATCTAAATTGGTGGCAATTTAGCGGTAAGTGATCGGTAGTGTGGCTAAAACAGTATGTCTATGAATGGGCAACGGTTAATCTATACTTCTGCTGAGTAGATGTCTATGATTATAAAAGGATGGTATACTGTACCTGTAGATGCTCCTCAATGTCCTTGCGGTCGTAGGTGATCCCACTGGGGGTGATGCAGGGCTCCCTCATCAACTCAAA
This sequence comes from Oncorhynchus kisutch, assembly GCF_002021735.2. NCBI lineage: Eukaryota > Metazoa > Chordata > Actinopteri > Salmoniformes > Salmonidae > Oncorhynchus > Oncorhynchus kisutch. The sequence continues at coordinate 22,594,469 of NC_034193.2, forward strand.
GCTGATCTTTCCACACAGGTAGTCAGGGATCTCCCGCTTCTGTGGGGTTCACAAGAATAGACATGCATGTAAAATTATACATACAGCTGAAGTTGGATGTTAGCAAACTACATTTAAACTCAGGTTGTTCACAATTCCTGACATTTAATCCTAGGAAAAATTCCCTGTTTTAGGTCAGTTAGGATCAACACTTTATTTTAAGAATGTGAAATGTCAGAATAATAGTAGAGACAATGATTTATTTCAGCTTTTTATTTCTTTCATCACATTCCCAGTGGGTCAAAGTTCACATACACTCAATTAGTATTTGCATAGCATTGCCTTTGAATTGTTTAACTTGGGTCAAACATTTTGGGTAGCCTTCCACAAGCTCCCACAATAAGTTGGGTGAATTTTGGCCCATTCCTCCTGACAGAGCTGATGTAACTGAGTCAGGTTTATAGGTATCCTTGCTCGCACACGCTTTTTCAGTTCTGCCCACAAATTGTCTATAGGCTTGAGGTCAGGGCTTTGTGATGGCCACTCCAATACCTTGACTTTGTTGTCCTTAAGCCATTTTGCCACAACTTTAGAAGTATGCTTGGGGTCGTTGTCCATTTGGAAGACCCATTTGTGACCAAGCTTTTGCCTTGAGATGTTGCTTCAGTGTATCCACAGAATTTTTCCTACCTCATGATGCCATTTATTTTGTGAAGTGCACCAGTCCCTCTTGCAGCAAAGCACCCCCACAACATGATGCTGCCACCCCCGTGCTTTTCACGGTTGGGATGGTGTTCTTCAGTTTGCAAGCCTTCTTCCAAACGTAACAATGGTCATTATGGCCAAAAAGTTATATTTTTGTTTCATCAGACCAGAGGACATTTCTCCAAAGAATACACTATTTTTCCCCATGTGCAGTTACAAGCCGTAGTCTGTCTTTTTATGGTGGTTTTGGAGCAGTGGCTTCTTCCTTGCTGAGCGGCCTTTCAGGTTATGTCGATATAGGACTCGTTTTACTGTGGAAATTGATACTTTGTACCCGTTTCCTACAGCATCTTCACAAGGTCCTTTGCTGTTGTTCTGGGATTGATTTTCACTTTTCCCACCAAAGTACGTTAATCTCTAGGAGACAGAACACGTCTCCTTCCTGAGCGGTATGATGGATGCATGGTCCCATGGTGTTTATACTTGCGTACTATTGTTTGTACAGATGAACGTGGTACCTTCAGGCGTTTGGAAATTGCTCCCAAGGATGAACCAGACTTATGGAGGTCTACAACTTTTTTTCCTGATTTCTTTAGATTTTCCCATCATGTCAAGCAAAGAGGCACTGAGTTTGAAGGTAAGTCTTGAAATTTATCCACAGGTACACCTCCAATTGACTCAAATGATGTCAATTAGCCTATAAGAAGCTTCGAAAGCCATGACAATTTTCTGGAATTTTCCAAGCTGTTTATAGGCACAATGATCTTAGTGTATGTAAACTTCTGACCCACTGGAATTGTGATACAGTGAGTTACAAGTGAAATAATCGGTCTGTAAACAATTGTTGGAAAAATGACTTGTGTCATGCACAAAGTAGATGTCCTAACTTGGCAAAACTATAGTTTGTTAACAAGAAATTTGTTGAGTGGTTGAAAAACTAGTTTTAATGTGTCCAACTTGTGTATGTAAACTTCCGACTTCAACTGTAGATATTAATACTACCCCCTAGATGAGTGGTTCCCAAACGTTTTTGAACCGTGATGGGATAAAAAAAAAAAAGATTAAATAGGGACATTTGAAGTGTGCCGCATAATGTAGTGGTAATGACCTTCATCTCATCTGATCCATACAGCAAATCTATTTTGTGAAACATTTTTTTTATAGATTAAATAGGGTTTATTTGAACTAGTTTAATAGTTCCTTACTCGTGATGATTAATTTGTGTGTACCGAGGGCCAGATCCAGGTATAAGCGGTCGCCTATGCGCCCTGGACACATTCTAAAGGTGCCACTACGGACACAAAGCCATGTTCCGTTTGTTTCTATGACAGAGGCTGTGTTACAGCTAAGCCTAAATCAGGCTAATGGTTCTCACAGGTGATGTTAAATTATACAAATGGCTTTGCTTGTGATGGGCGTCCCTCAAATTCTACAAACGTAACAGCCTGAGCACACCGGACTTGAAACAACGATACAGATGTAACCATGTGTGCCATTCAATGTTTCACCTGAGCCTCACTGTTGTTTCCAAGTCAAAATTCCATGAGCATCTGAAGGGTCACGTTTATAAGCAGTTTATAACTGCTGCTGCTCCAGTTTCAACTGTTCTGCCTTATTATTATTCGACCATGCTGGTCATTTATGAACATTTGAACATCTTGGCCATGTTCTGTTATAATCTCCACCCGGCACAGCCAGAAGAGGACTGGCCACCCCACATAGCCTGGTTCCTCTCGGTTTCTTCCTAGGTTTTGGCCTTTCTAGGGAGTTTTTCCTAGCCACCGTGCTTCTACACCTGCATTGCTTGCTGTTTGGGGTTTTAGGCTGGGTTTCTGTACAGCACTTTGAGATATCAGCTGATGTACGAAGGGCTATATAAATACATTTGATTTGATTTGATTTGATAAGGGAGAGTTCAATGTGTGTAATAAACAAAAACTATTTTAAATGTTTTTTTTTTTTTTTTAAAGAGTAATAATCTAGATTAGGAAAAGTTTTACAGCACACCTGAGAGTTCATCAAGGCACATTGGTTGAAAACCACTTCCCTAGACACCATCTAGATCTGGGTCATATTCAATAGGTAACAAATAGAAGAAAACTGACTAAAAGGGACAGACTACCTGAACTTGCCCAATAAGAAATCCTTGTTTTCCACTGTAAAACATTTTGCTACGGTGTGCCCTAATGAACACAACCCAGTATAGGGGTTTGAAACACCAATGTTGACAGAGGCAAGACGATGTCTTCTTAACTGACAATGACAATTACATATACCAAGTCAACAACTATATATAGGCCCCGATAATCCTTCATAACAAGCCTCGACAAGCAACTTGAGGTGGCGGTTGCTGTAGAAACAGCTTGCACTGGAAATAGGAGGTGGGGTGCTAGTCTATTTTGGTAACCATAACACTGGCACAGCTAAGTGTCAAAGCAAGGGGGTGGGTCAGACACAGCTGATCAGAGAAACAGAGTGTGGTCAAATTCTATGTGTTTCTCTAAATTAAGTTGTGACATTTTATGAATAAGATCAAATATGTATTGTTATTTCAGTAATGCATAGAGCTGTGTTGTGCTATGGCTAACGATATTGAATAATCAGTAAGAGTCAGTGAAATTAGTCTGGATTGAAGGTTGTTCACAATCGCAGTAAACGGTGTGTTCAACTCATTTTAAAAGTATCACTCACTTTTCTCTTCTCGTCCACTTGTGAAAAGAGCTCCTCCATGTCCATAAGGAACTTGTCCTATTTAGGAGAAAAGCAGAGAGAGTCAGGTGACGCTAGCACAGAGCATTAATACAAATGCCCCTCAATATCAATGAGATATGGAGAAATAGGCAACATGATGGCAATTCAGATGCCCGACGCCAGTGCTCAGTACTTTAAAAGCAAGTGGTCCCTGCAAATTGACATAGGAGGATATAGACATAACTTACATGTTTTGATTTGATCTTGACGACGACGCTGCCACTCGGATTGTCCGACTCTTCGTTTTCCCGGGAATCCGCCACTTCCCTGAGAAAAATATAAAGACGTAGCATTTCCTTAATCACTCACTAACGATCCCAAGATGAACTGGGACAGAAAATGCACTAGCCAGACTTATTCCCCATCTCAACAATTTTATTATCACACATGATTATGCATGTGTAGAACACTGGGCAGGATATGTTGCAACTCATTAAATGTAATTCAAGGGGGTTCTGGCAATGAACTCATTTGCAATGAACCTACAGTATGAACTTCTATGCTTCCCCATAGGAAATGGAATATCAGTGCAGGCGTTTTGTTCATACAAGAGTACGAGTCTCAGTCTAAGAGTGTCGGTCCAGGTCCCTCCCTCACCTCTCCTTCTCAGCCAGGATGAGTTTGGTGAGATAGGCAAGCAGCTCGTTCTCCTGGTTGATGCGCTTCTCCTCGATGCTGTTCCAACGCTTCTTTTTGGCGAGCCGCAGGGCACTTGGGATGTCGTCTCCAAAGTTCAGCCGTTGCTCCTTGGCCAGGTTGTAAGCTGCCCACAGAACAGGCCCAGATATCATTAATGTTGTCCGTTGAAAGTAAGAGCTTAAAACTGGTATGCGGCCTCTTTCCCCCCCCCCCCCCCATCTACAGATCTTAGCATTCTACAAAAGAACATTTTAGTTGCACTACAAAATTCAATACAATTTCAGTTTAGTACCAATACACAGTACTAGGCACCTCTGAGGTTTAGTTAGATTGCAGCACATAACATTCTAACTAGCACTCAAAACAAAAATGCACATCAATGTTGTGTTGCAATACTGAGGGGGCCATATAAATACCATCCATATAATCATATCTATTCACTTTAAAGACAAACGGAGCCTATATTGGTACTGCTACGCTGACTTTGTGAAGGCCCAGGCTTAATCTGTATCCGAGAAACTGGCCCGGAGGGTTGTTCCTGACCTCTCTGCAGGTTGCCGATGGCCTCGTCGTAGTTCTCCAGCTCCAGGTGACACTGGCCCAGGAAGAAGTGGGCCTTGACCGACTGGGGGTCCATCTCCAGCGCGTGCTTGCAGTCCGCCAGGGCTTTGTCGTGCTGCTGCAGCTTCAAGTGGCACAGAGCCCGGTTGGTGTAGTACACCGCCACCAACGGGTTACGGTTCTGTTGGCAGGATACACAAAAAACACAAACATATTGCACAGGCTACTGTTGTAAGGGTGCATCAGTCCAGCGTATAGGCTACTTTTTATACGTACATCAATCTATTCACAATAGGTGAATAAGTCAGTGTCAATATCTCATGTCATACCCTTTCAAAGCAAGCAGACAAGTCTAGCCATGTCAACTACTACTACATCATCCAGAAAGGGAGGTAGCTCGCTACTCACGATGGCTTTGCTGTAGCAGGTGGCAGCCTCCTGGTACTTGCGGCAGAGGAACAGTCGGTTGCCCTGTTCCTTCAGCTCCTGGGCCGTGGAACTCTTCTCCGGGCTGCCTGCCATCTTCTCCGGTGGCTCCGCGGCGCCTGCTCCGCGCTGCTTCCCTATCCTGTTCCCCGTCTCTCCGGCTGGCTAGCGGTCAGGTGAAAGAATGGCCAGGCCGTCTGTTCTTTGTCTTCTCACCAGCTACAAAACGAAAGATGGGCAGCGTCATGCAACAGTCAATGCCTTGCTGCTGCAATGCACTTGCACTGCATTGAGCACTTTTGATGAGGTGCAGTCGCTGTGGCAACTCATAAATTGAGCCCTCACACTTCACTGGCTAGCTATGCATCATCATCACTGTTGTATGGTTGTGCAACTGCAAAATGCTGAAGTCGAGGTTTGAGATGCAGAAAAGCCAGTCACACCACCTGACCACACTGAAAGGACCGCATTTGTCAAAATTCAGCATATCCATGTCAAGTCCCGAAAGTTAGTTAGGTCAAGACTATAACGTTAGCTCTGCTTGCTAACGTTGGTCCATGTCGCAACGGAGAAAAAAAAAAACGTTAATTAGCTAACATTGGACTAAAGGAGCCGAACATTACTCCTTACTCCAAGGAAGCCACAAGTCAAATACTCCATTGCAGTACGGCTCTAGAAACATAAATTGCTCTAACGTTACTTTCATATCACATCAAAACCATTAAACAAATTAAAAATACACTGTCTGTACATCGTTTTAACAGGATTTAACACAGTTCCAGCACATAGTATTTTTCAGTGACAACACGTTTGTGTCTACCGTTTACACACAGGTGTTCGGAGGCGCAGGTAGTTACAGTACTTAGCACAGTTTGTCTGCCCACTTGTCTGTTTCCCGTAAACAAGAGCTGTAACATGGAAATGTGCCCGTGTGGGAACCATAACCCCAATAAAAAGGTGTATCAACTTAACATTTTGATTTATTTTATAAAATTATTTCTCGCCGATGTCAAAGAATTATGTGAAATGTACTGTAATGGAACTGTGAGTCATGGTCAAGGGCTAGCACGGTGGTTAGCTAAGAAGGTAATTTAGCTAGCTATCTAATCTTAAAGCTAGCTAGAGTGGACTTTCCCCACCATGAGTTTGCGGTTGACTGAACTAGAAATTATGGCAAATGTATAGTATTTAGCTACATTGCAACGTCCAAATCCCTGCAAACCTCACAACACCCCCCCCCCCGCGAATAAACAACGAACGTTAGCTGGTTAGCTAGCTAACGGCTAGCCTACCTCAAATATGCGGTTATTTATATACTACTAGCTCTACATAACATAAACATATGTAACCTCACCTGCTCAAATGAATTTCACATACAGGCGGTTGATGTGCCAGTATCTTTCGATTTCAATTCTTAATTTATTTGCTTTTCCCATTGAGCTGTTACGACAGAGCTGACAGGAGCTAGCAAGTTTGTTTTTATGCTGACGTCATGATGTAGACGACGGAAACTCGCGAGGTACGCTTCAGTGAAAATACATGTCTAACAGATGGCACTCTTTGACAACATGTCATCAAATTATAAATGCTCATGCAATTCAGAGAATAATGGGCGTAAATGATACACTTTTTTGATATGTGTTAATTGATTCCGTATCATCAATGTCAGGGTTGGTCTGATTGCCTTTCCGCAGCAACTGAGGCTCACATCACGCGTCTAGCTAAGCAGAATTTGCTGAAAGCAGCCCAGGAAGTGAAATTTCGTTTCATAGTATACCCGAAGGTATAGTACATGAGAGAACACAAGTATATATAGATGATATACAATGGACAATTGAGCTAGGGGGTACAATATCACATTACACAAGGACCTTAAGGGACATATATGCACTTATAATTCTAACAGCATTTTTGTTAGTAAAGTATTTAATTGTCTTAAAATACAGTTCAATTTCTTTTTGTAGGGTAAGAAAACGTGTTTTTTTTTTGTAAATTTACATTTGTGAATATGAAATTTGGCCAAAAGAATACATGTATTTATGTAATTACATTTTAATTACATAAAAATGTTTCAGTTTATTCCTAGTATACCCGAAGGCGAAGTCATTGGGCGCGTTCGAGCGGATCACTTTTGTCATGACGTTGACCAACGTTGGTCATCGCCTTTCAAAATGTGTTACATTACGGGTATGAACATTTTCCGACTTGCGACTACATGCATAGAGAAAGAGGAAGACCCAACTCGGTGGAAAATCTGTCTCCCTCCAGCAGATGGCGTTTTTTCGTTGTTTTTCCTCACCAAGCAAGGAGCTTTTTAATGGAGGTCAATGAAAGTCGAATTTGGTCAACAACAAAAATTTATGGCTTATTTGCTACGTGAGGTTTATTTAATTGAACAGAAGTTTTGTAATTATTACGAGTGTACTGATATAAGTAGGACAAAAAACACTTTATATTGGAGTTTGCTATGCATATTCTTGACATGGGGCTATTAGCATAGAGCACCTCTCCATTGAATGCAGGCGGTTGTCGTCAACAACCTTCTTCGAATATTCAAAAAAGGTTTACAATAATGAGATGTATCCAGCAAACCAAAGAAAGGATAGGCGGGAGCTAGACAGCCTGTCGTGCCGCTTTGCGGACAACGACTCCCATTGTTAGGGCGGAGAGACATGTATCTTGTCAGTATAGAGTACCACTGTATGGTACCCTTCATTCAGCAAAATACGTATTTTTTCCTATTTACACTTTGTAGTACATTTTGACACTATAATAAACATTTGACTAATATCGATCCCACGTAGGCCATTTTCTACCAGAGAAGTTGTTTGCCTTCAGTTTTGAGGGAGCGTCCAATTGGCATGATGACTGCAGGAATGTCCACCAGAGCTGTTGCAGATAATTGAATGTTAATATTTCTACCATAAGCCGCCTCCAAAGTCATTTTAGAGAATTTGGCATAATGGTTCCAACATTTTTCCCAACATACGTTTAAGGGGATTTTAGAAACACGTAAAATAAGGGCTGTGTTTCGTGTAGGCTTACCCGGTCGTGATGTTTTGATAACTGTGTAAATCTCTCTAGGATAAGGTAGCTCTTATCAATATATTCACCTGTATTTAGCCCCCCCAAAATGAAATGCTAATTAGCTGCTAATGTGGCTATCATAAAGAACTACAAATGCCATGATGATCTGGACGAGACTGCCGAATCAAGGCAAATGTAAGAATCTCTGGATTAACTATCTAATGTTAGCTAAATGTAGTAATTAATACATTGGCAACATTTCTTTAAATGGACAGTTCTGAGAACTGTCTTGTGCAAATTTTACATTGACACAATACCTGTCAGGAAAGGTGTCAGCTAGAGATGATATGCAGGAGCTTGCCGGGATTTGTAGTTTTGCATGATTTTAACTTTTACCTAAATTAGCATTTTTTTTAATCTGAGAGTAAATAGATCCAAATATATTGATAAAAGTGACCTTGTCCAAGAGAGATTTACATGATTATCAAAACGTCACGACAGGGTAAGCCTACACGAAACACAGCCCTTATTTTAAGAATTTCTCAAATCCCTTATGGGGAAAATTAATGTTGGAAAAACTATTGGAACCATTTCCCTGTTTGACCGTTAGGTTTTATGACACCGCCACTGTCCATAACCTTTGCTATATGTCAACTGCATGACCTTTACAACAACCATGTGATCAAAGGTCATGAACATTCAGAACCAAAGTATTGTGGGATACAACCTTCTCTTTTTTGGAAGCAAAAAGCACTACATGCTGATAAATGGTTGATGTTGCCACCTATCATTGGGTATTATCAATGCATGTTTACAGTTTTGGGTGGATTACTATTTTGAACTTAAAGATGCACTACGCAGAAATAGCTCTGCCATTTCCTGGTTGCTAAAATTCGCGCTCTGGGGCAGGTTTTCATCAAGGATCTCTCTGTACTTTGCTGCATTCATCTTTCCCTCAATCCAGACTAGTCTCCCAGTCCCTGCCGCTGAAAAACATCCCAGCATCATGATGCCGCCACCACCATACTTCACCGTAGGGATGGTGCCAGGTTTCCTCCAGACATGATGCTTGCCATTCAGGCCAAAGAGTTCAATCTTGGTTTCATCAGACCAGAGAATCTTGTTTCTCATGGTCTGAGAGTCTTTAGGTGCCTTTTGGCAAACTTTAAGTGGGCTGTCATGTGTATTTTACTGAGGAGTGGCTTCTGTCTGGCCACTCTACGATAAAGGTGGTGCAGTGCTGCAGAGATGGTTTTCCTTCTGCAAGGTTCTCTCATCTCCACCGAGGAACTCTGGAGCTCTGTCAGAGTGACCATCGGTTCTTGGTCACATCCCTGACCAAGGCCTTTATCCCCCTCATTGGTCAGTTTGGCTTGGTTTTTGTCAACTGTGGGACCTTATATAGACAGGTGTGTGTCTTTCCAAATCATGTCCAATCAATTGAATTCACCACAGGTGGACTCCAATAAAGCTGTAGAAACATCTCAAGGATAATTAATGGAAACAGGATGCACTTGAGCTCAATTTCAAGTCTCATAACAAAGGGTCTGAGTACTTATGTAAATAAGGTATTTTGTTTTTTTCAAATTTTTATAAATATGTAAACATTTCTAAAAACCTGTTTTCACTCTGTCATTATGGGTGTGTAGATTTTAGAATAAGACCGTAACGTTACAAATTGTGGAAAATGTAAAGGGATCTGAATACTTTCCGAATGCACTGTATATATATTTTTTTCCCCCACATTTTTGAACTAGGCCCTTATTACTCCTGTGCGAGTGGAGAAAAATACTCCTCAGCTGTTTGGGTTGTGTCAGCGTGTGTGTGTCAGCGTGTGTGTGTGAACGTGTGTGGGTTTTGTTTGGGAGTGTCAATGTAGTGTGAGAGTGTGTATACAGTTGAAGTCGGAAGTTTACATACACTTAGGTTGGAGTCATTAAAACCTGTTTTTCGACCACTCCACAAATTTCTTGTTAACATGAAATGACTGATGATTTGCTGAAAGAAATTGAAAGTAAGATTGTTGGAGCTCTTTTGTTTGACTTCAGCGCAGCTTTTGATATCATTGATCATAACTAGGGCTGTTGCCGTGACACATTGGCAGTCATGAGTCATGACTGCAAAATTCCACGTTCACACACACACACACAAAATGCCACGTGACCATTGCGTCACGGTAATCTCCTTTTATGCACACTGGATATGTTTGGTTGTACCCAGCTTGATAAAAACCATCAGGTCTTAATGACATAGTATTCAGGGATCCATTGTCCCTCTAACCACTCTGACATCAATACAAATGCAAAGAAAATCGCATCAAAACACATGTCATCAAAACAGTAGGCCGATAATATTTTAAAACTCACCTCACTGTGATGATGATTATTATTTTTTTAGATCACCTTTATTTAACCAGGTAGGCTAGTTGAGAACAAGTTCTCATTTACAACTGCAACCTGGCCAAGATAAAGCAAAGCAGTGCGACACAAACAACAACACAGAGTTACACATGGAATAAACAAACATACAGTCAATAACACAATAGAGAAAAAAAGTCTATATACAGTGTGTTCAAATGAGGTAAGATAAGGGACGTAAGGCAATAAATAGGCCATAGTGGCGAAATAATGACCATTTAGCAATTAAACACTGGAGTGATAGATGTGCAAGTAGAGATAATGGGGTGCAAAGGAGCAAAACAATAAATAACAGTGTGGGGATGAGGTAATTTGATGGGCTATTTACAGATGGGCTATGTACAGGTGTAGTGATCTGTGAGCTGCTCTGACAGCTGGTGCTTAAAATTAGTGAGGGAGATATGGGTCTCCAGCTTCAGTGATTTTTGCAATTCATTCCAGTCATTGGCAGCAGAGAACTGGAAGGAAAGGCGGCCAAAGAAGGAATTGGCTTTGGGGGTGATCAGTGAAATATACCTGCTGGAGCTCATGCTACGGGTGGGTGCTGCTATGGTGACTAGTGAGCTGAGATAAGGCGGGGCTTTACCTAGCAAAGACTTATAGATGACCTGGAGCCAGTGGATTTGGCGATAAATATGAAGCGAGGGCCAGCCAACGAGAGCATACAGGTCGTAGTGGTGGGTAGTATATGGGGCTTTGGTGACAAAACGGATGGCACTGTGATAGACTGCATCCAGTTTGCTGAGTAGAGTGTTGGAGGCTATTTTGTAAATTACATCGCCAAAGTCAAGGATCGGCAGGATAGTCAGTTTTACGACGGTATGTTTGGCAGCATGAGTGAAGGAGGCTTTGTTGCGAAATAAGAAGCCAATTCTAGATTTAATTTTGGATTGGAGATACTTAATGTGAGTCTGGAAGGAGAGTTTACAGTCTAACCAGACACCTAGGTATTTGTTGTTGTCTACATATTCTATGTCAGAACCGTCCAGAGTAGTGATGCTGGACGGGTGGACAGGTGCGGGCAGCGATCGGTTGAAGAGCATGCATTTAGTTTTACTTGCATTTAAGAGCAGTTGGAGGCCACAGAAGGAAAGTTGTATGGCATTGAAGCTCGTTTGGAGGTTAGTTAACACATTGTCCAAAGAATGGCCAGAAGTATACAGAATGGTGTCGTCTGCGTAGAGGTGGATCAAGAGCGACATCATTGATGTACACAGAGAAAAGAGTCGGCCCGAGAATTGAAGCCTGTGGCACCCCCAATAAAGACTGCCAGAGGTCCGGACAACAGGCCCTCCGTTTTGACACACTGAACTCTGTCTGAGAAGTAGTTGGTGAACCAGGAGAGGCAATCGTTTGAGAAACCAAGGCTGTTGAGTCTGCCGATAAGAATGTGGTGATTGACAGAGTCGAAAGCCTTGGCCAGGTTGATGAATACAGCCGCACAGTAATGTCTCTTATCGATGGCGGTTATGATATCGTTAAGGACCTTGAGCGTGGCTGAGGTGCACCCATGACCAGCTCGGTAACCAGGTTGCATAGTGGAGAAGGTACGGTGGGATTCGAAATGGTCAGTGATCTGTTTGTTAACTTGGCTTTCGAAGACCTTAGAATTTCAGGGTAGGATAGATATAGGTCTGTAGAAGTTTGGGTCTAGTGTCTCCCCCTTTGAAGAGGGGGATGACTGCGGCAGCTTTCCAATCTTTGGGGATCTCAGACGATACGAAAGAGAGGTTGAACAGGCTAGTAATAGGGGTTGCAACAATTTGGGCTGATAATTTTAGAAAGAGAGGTCAATTTGAAGAAAGCTGTTCAACAGCAGATTGAAACAGTGTAAAACATGATTGTTGTGGATGTTGTTTCAAAACCTAACACAACGAAATGGACAGTGTGTTCTAAGGTGATGATTAGTTCCACACACCCATATGCATATTAGAGCATATGCATATGCATAAAAAAAACGGAATAAAAATTAGGATTGTGCCGTTATACAATACATAGACTACCTGTCACGCCCTGACCTTAGTATTCTTTGTTTTCTTTATTATTTTGGTTAGGTCAGGGTGTGAAATGGGTGACGTATGTGTTTTCGTACTGTCTAGGGGTTTTGTAGGTTTATGGTGTTGTTTACCATCTAGGTGTTTATGTATGTCCATGGTTGCCTAGATTGGTTCTCAATTAGAGGCAGCTGTTTATCGTTGTCACTGATTGGGAACCATATTTAGGCAGCCATCTTCTTTGGGTATTTCGTGGGTTATTGTCTGCCTATGTGTTAGTTGCCTGTGTCAGCACTATATTTAGCTTCACGTTTTTGTAGTTTGTTTATGTGTTTCTTCGTCGTAATTTAAGGAACATGTATTCATATCACGCTGCGCCTTGGTCTCCTCCATTCAAAGAACGTGACACTACCGCATATTATGCATTGCAGAAAAACATAAAACACAACTGATTTAAAATGTCTTTGGTACATAATTGGTCTAACATCTACTCCAAAATATAAAAACATGGAGTAATCGCCTTTGAGTGTGGACTGTATTACTATCCATCCTGGATGGACTGGTTATCTTATGCTACGCTCCAAAATGTCAATACATGAGTCTGGGAGAGAACGTATATAGCCTAGGCGATGCTATTGGTTCATTGATTCTGCAGGGCAGCTTACAGTTAGCCTACAATTGGTGAATTCGTATTTGATTTTGAATAGCCTAGTAATATGGCATTTAAAAAATATTTTCATAATTAATTGGGTGACACATTACCTTTAGCTATACAGAATATCTCACCACCATGCATTTCTATCTCCTACTCCAGGCCTGGGCAAAGGCCGGCCCGGGGGCCGTATGTGGCCCGCGACCTGATTCAATACGGCCCGCGGAATAATGCTTAGATCACATAAAGAATTTGCGATAGTAAAGTTTGGAGAAACGTATTTGTTATTCGGATTAAAAGCCCAATGAAAACTCGCTTTTGTGTAATGATGTAACTCCCACCGCTTGTGGGACATTTATTTGAAGGCATGTATAAATAACAAGGACAGACAGTGACTGACAGGCTGACACACACTTCACAGTTACAAATAGTAGCAAACTAGAAATTGTGCTAAAATTTGTTTTTCAAAGATTTCAAAGAAAAGGAAAGTAGACAATGAGTGTAGGGTGTTCCAGCAAGAGTGGACAAGTTGTCCAGACACCTCCAGACGAAGCATGCAGAGACATATAGGAATATGTCTTCTGAGAAGAGGGCAAGTGCATCAAAATAGTTGCTTTCTCAGTTGCAAAAGCAGCAAGGACTTTTCACAAAACTGCATTCAGCAAACGAGAGCTAGCTAAACATAGCAAGCCATTCGCTGCGGGCGAATTCATTAGAGAATGTTTAATTGACTCTGCAGTAACTTTAAATGCCATATTACTTTTATTTTTTTATTTTTTATTTCACCTTTATTTAACCAGGTAGGCTAGTTGAGAACAAGTTCTCATTTGCAACTGCGACCTGGCCAAGATAAAGCATAGCAGTGTGAGCATACAACAAAGAGTTACACATGGAGTAAACAATTAACAAGTCAATAACACAGTAGAAAACGAAGGGGGGGTCTATATACAATGTGTGCAAAAGGCATGAGGAGGTAGGCAAATAATTACAATTTTGCAGATTAACACTGGAGTGATAAAAGATCAGATGGTCATGTACAGGTAGAGATATTGGTGTGCAGAAGAGCAGAAAAGTAAATAAATAAAAACAGTACGGGGATGAGGTAGGTGAAAAGGGTGGGCTATTTACCAATAGACTATGTACAGCTGCAGCGATCGGTTAGCTGCTCAGATAGCTGATGTTTGAAGTTGGTGAGGGAGATGAAAGTCTCCAACTTCAGCGATTTTTGCAATTCGTTCCAGTCACAGGCAGCAGAGTACTGGAACGAAAGGCGGCCAAATGAGGTGTTGGCTTTAGGGATGATCAGTGAGATACACCTGCTGGAGCGCGTGCTACGGATGGGTGTTGCCATCGTGACCAGTGAGCTGAGATAAGGCGGAGCTTTACCTAGCATAGACTTGTAGATGACCTGGAGCCAGTGGGTCTGGCGACGAATATGTAGCGAGGGCCAGCCGACTAGAGCATACAAGTCGCAGTGGTGGGTAGTATAAGGTGCTTTAGTGACAAAACGGATGGCACTGTGATAGACTGCATCCAGTTTGCTGAGTAGAGTGTTGGAAGCCATTTTGTAGATGACATCGCCGAAGTCGAGGATCGGTAGGATAGTCAGTTTTACTAGGGTAAGCTTGGCGGCTTGAGTGAAGGAGGCTTTGTTGCGGAATAGAAAGCCGACTCTTGATTTGATTTTCGATTGGAGATGTTTGATATGAGTCTGGAAGGAGAGTTTGCAGTCTAGCCAGACACCTAGGTACTTATAGACGTCCACATATTCTAGGTCGGAACCATCCAGGGTGGTGATGCTAGTCGGGCATGCAGGTGCAGGCAGCGACCGGTTGAAAAGCATGCATTTGGTTTTACTAGCGTTTAAGAGCAGTTGGAGGCCACGGAAGGAGTGTTGTATGGCATTGAAGCTTGTTTGGAGGTTAGATAGCACAGTGTCCAAAGACGGGCCGAAAGTATATAGAATGGTGTCGTCTGCGTAGAGGTGGATCAGGGAATCGCCCGCAGCAAGAGCAACATCATTGATATACACAGAGAAAAGAGTCGGCCCGAGAATTGAACCCTGTGGCACCCCCATAGAGACTGCCAGAGGACCGGACAGCATGCCCTCCGATTTGACACACTGAACTCTGTCTGCAAAGTAATTGGTGAACCAGGCAAGGCAGTCATCCGAAAAACCGAGGCTACTGAGTCTGCCGATAAGAATATGGTGATTGACAGAGTCGAAAGCCTTGGCGAGGTCGATGAAGACGGCTGCACAGTACTGTCTTTTATCGATGGCGGTTATGATGTCGTTTAGTACCTTGAGTGTGGCTGAGGTGCACCCATGACCGGCTCGGAAACCAGATTGCACAGCGGAGAAGGTACGGTGGGATTCGAGATGGTCAGTGACCTGTTTGTTGACTTGGCTTTCGAAGACCTTAGATAGGCAGGGCAGGATGGATATAGGTCTGTAACAGTTTGGGTCCAGGGTGTCTCCCCCTTTGAAGAGGGGGATGACTGCGGCAGCTTTCCAATCCTTGGGGATCTCAGACGAGATGAAAGAGAGGTTGAACAGGCTGGTAATAGGGGTTGCGACAATGGTGGCAGATAGTTTCAGAAATAGAGGGTCCAGATTGTCAAGCCCAGCTGATTTGTACGGGTCCAGGTTTTGCAGCTCTTTCAGAACATCTGCTATCTGGATTTGGGTAAAGGAGAACCTGGAGAGGCTTGGGCGAGGAGCTGCGGGGGGGGCGGAGCTGTTGGCCGAGGTTGAAGTAGCCAGGCGGAAGGCATGGCCAGCCGTTGAGAAATGCTTATTGAAGTTTTCGATAATCATGGATTTATCAGTGGTGACCGTGTTACCTAGCCTCAGTGCAGTGGGCAGCTGGGAGGAGGTGCTCTTGTTCTCCATGGACTTCACAGTGTCCCAGAACTTTTTGGAGTTGGAGCTACAGGATGCAAACTTCTGCCTGAAGAAGCTGGCCTTAGCTTTCCTGACTGACTGCGTGTATTGGTTCCGGACTTCCCTGAACAGTTGCATATCACGGGGACTATTCGATGCTATTGCAGTCCGCCACAGGATGTTTTTGTGCTGGTCGAGGGCAGTCAGGTCTGGGGTGAACCAAGGGCTGTATCTGTTCTTAGTTCTGCATTTTTTGAATGGAGCATGCTTATCTAAAATGGTGAGGAAGTTACTTTTAAAGAATGACCAGGCATCCTCAACTGACGGGATGAGGTCAATGTCCTTCCAGGATACCCTGGCCAGGTCGATTAGAAAGGCCTGCTCACAGAAGTGTTTTAGGGAGCGTTTGACAGTGATGAGGGGTGGTCGTTTGACTGCGGCTCCGTAGCGGATACAGGCAATGAGGCAGTGATCGCTGAGATCCTGGTTGAAGACAGCGGAGGTGTATTTGGAGGGCCAGTTGGTCAGGATGACGTCTATGAGGGTGCCCTTGTTTACAGAGTTAGGGTTGTACCTGGTGGGTTCCTTGATGATTTGTGTGAGATTGAGGGCATCTAGCTTAGATTGTAGGACTGGCGGGGTGTTAAGCATATCCCAGTTTAGGTCACCTAACAGAACAAACTCTGAAGCTAGATGGGGGGCGATCAATTCACAAATGGTGTCCAGGGCACAGCTGGGAGCTGAGGGGGGTCGGTAGCAGGTGGCAACCGTGAGAGACTTATTTCTGGAGAGAGTAATTTTCAAAATTAGTAGTTCGAACTGTTTGGGTATGGACCTGGAAAGTATGACATTACTTTGCAGGCCATCTCTGCAGTAAACTGCAACTCCTCCCCCTTTGGCAGTTCTATCTTGACGGAAGATGTTATAGTTGGGTATGGAAATCTCTGAATTTTTGGTGGCCTTCCTGAGCCAGGATTCAGACACAGCAAGGACATCAGGGTTAGCAGAGTGTGCTAAAGCAGTGAGTAAGACAAACTTAGGGAGGAGGCTTCTGATGTTGACATGCATGAAACCAAGGCTTTTTCGAACACAGAAGTCAACAAATGAGGGTGCCTGGGGACATGCAGGGCCTGGGTTTACCTCCACATCACCCGCGGAACAGAGAAGGAGTAGTATGAGGGTGCGGCTAAAGGCTATCAAAACTGGTCGCCTAGAGCGTTGGGGACAGAGAATAAGAGGAGCAGGTTTCTGGGCATGGTAGAATATATTCAGGGCATAATGCGCAGACAGGGGTATGGTGGGGTGCGGGTACAGCGGAGGTAAGCCCAGGCACTGGGTGATGATGAGAGAGGTTGTATCTCTGGACATGCTGGTAGTAATGGGTGAGGTCACCGCATGTGTGGGAGGTGGGACAAAGGAGTTATCAGGGGTATGAAGAGTGGAACTAGGGGCTCCATTGTGAACTAAAACAATGATAACTAACCTGAACAACAGTATACAAGGCATATTGACATTTGAGAGAGACATACAGCGAGGCATACAGTAATCACAGGTGTTGAATTGGGAAAGCTAGCTAAAACAGTAGGTGAGACAACAGCTAATCAGCTAGCACAACAACAGCAGGTAAAATGGCGTAGACTAGGCAACGGGGCCAACAGATAAAACAAACAAGCAGAATGGAGTACCGTGATTTATGGACAGTCCAGCGTGCATCAGCTATGTAGCCAAGAGATCAGTGTCCAGGGGGCAGCGGTGGATGGGGAAGGGAAGCTGGACTGGCGAGTGTTATCCAGGTTAAAAAAACGAACAATGACTAAATAGCTTGTAGCTAGTTAGCTGGTTAGCTTCTGGAGGTTCTTGAGTGTGTTCTAAAAATAAATAAAAAATAATAGCGATTCCGTATCACATTGGGTGAGGCAGGTTTCCGGAAGGTATAAACAAATTAAAAGTCAAAAGAGATAGAAAGTAAATACGGGTCCGGTGGGCGTTTGGGACGCGGAGATTCAGGCGGTTAGCAGGCCTGTGCTAACAAGCTAACAGTTTGTAGGCCCGGGCTAGACAAGGTAGCAGTTAGCGGACCGGAGCTGGACAAGCTAGCAGTTAGCAGGCCGAATTAGCAAGCAGGGAGATAGCGAGGGCTAGAGAGTTAGCCTTTGGGGGACGTCGCGATGGGGTGAGTCTGTTTATTCCTCTTCATGCGGTGACATCGATAGACCGGTCGTGGGCCCGGGTATTGTAGCTCAGGAGTATGCTACGGTGGTAGCGCAGGCCGGGCTAGCTTCAAGCTAAGTGGGTGGAAACGCTAGCCAGGGGTAATCATCCAGGGTTGCAGTTTAGCTAGATAGCTAGTTGTGAAGATCCAGCGTATTTGGAAGCTTAGGTTTAGCAAAATGTTTTTAAAGGGATAGCTATGTAAAAAACGAAAAATATGTAAAAAACGAAAAATAAACAAAATATAAACAAAATATACAGGGACACGACACGACAGGACGACTTACTGCTACGCCATTGTCTATGGCTTTTTTTTATTATTTTTTTTTATTACTAAGATAACCAGCTGAAAATGTCAAGACGAACAGTGACACGGCGTGTTGAGGACAACGCAGAGAATATGGAACAACAGTTGAAAGTCAAGGTAAAGGATTTCACCTATTTCTCCTTGGCCCTGGATGAGATCAGTGAGATCAGTGATGCAAGTGACATAGCTCAGATGTTGATATTCTTACGAGGCATAACACCTGACTTTGAAATGACAGAGGAGCTTTCTCAATGCAGTCAATGAATAGCACAACCACAGGGAAACATTTATTGGAGGAGGTTAATAAGTGTGGCAAAGCTGGGACTGAGTTTTGAAAAGTTGTCCAGTGTGACCACTGATGGGTGCTCAAACTTGACAGGAAAAAACATTGGCCTTTTGAAAAGATACAAGATCAAGTAGATGAGCTGAACCCAGATCAGAAAATTATTTGCCTACATTGCATTATTCATCAGGAGGTGCTCTGTAAATGTGTTCTGAAAATGAGCCATGTTGTGGATTCAGTCACTAAAGAGGTACACTTCATAAGAGGAAAATCTTTAAACCACATGCAGTTTGTCTCACTGTTGGAAGAGACAGAGTTGGGTCATGCAGATCTCCCCTACCACACAAACGTGAGATTGTGTCACGACTTCTACCGAAGTCGGTTCCTCTCCTTGTTCGGGCGGTGTTCGGCGGTTGACGTCACTGGTCTTCTAGCCATCCCCCATCCATTTTTCATGTTCCATTTGTTTTGTTTTGTTTTCACAAACACCTGGTTTCAAATCCCTAATAACATGTTATAAATATATTCCCTCTGTTTCCCCCATGTCCTTGTCGGGAATTTGTAAGTACTTGTGCTATATGTTACTGGTGAGCTATGGGTTTTTTACCCATGTGTTTGTTGTTTTGTATGCCGTTAGTTTTATATATCAAACTGCTCCGGCTATTCACCAAGTGTTGCTCTCCTGCGTTTGACTTCCCTGCCACCAGTTACGCACCCCTGACAGAATTCCCGACCTACTATGGAGTCAACATGAACAGGTGCCCCTGGTATAGGGGTCGGGAGCGCATCCAGGAGCAAGCGAAAGTAATCCACCATCTCGGCGCCATCACGGATCAAGTTATCCAGACCCTGGACCGTTGGGAGAGACAGGGAGGTCCTCCAGCGCCTTCAACAACGCAACCCGAACCTCCACTACTCACTCCTCCTGCAACCGGTCCCAGTGGGATGCGTCTCGCCCTTCCCTAGGAGTATGATGGGACGGCGGCACGGTGCCAGGGTTTCCTGTTACAGCTGGACCTATACCTGGGCACCGTTTACCCGGCTCCCTCGGGAAGGGAGAGGGTGTCCGCCCTCATCTGGGTGCCTCTCAGGGAGAGCTCTGGAGTGGGCCAACGCCGTGTGGGGAGAAGGAGATGCGGCGTTGGAGGACTTCACAGAGTTCACCCGCCGTTTCTTCTTCGACCACCCGCCCGAGGGTAGAGTGGCGGGTGAGTGCCTCTTCCAGCAGAGGCAGGAGACGAGGAGTGCCCAGGAGTTTGCCCTGTAGTTTGGAACAGTGGCTGCCGGCGCGGGATGGAATGACAGGGCCTTGATCAACCACTACCGTTGCAGTCTGCGTGAGGACGTACGTCGGCAGTTGGCCTGCAGAGACATCACCCTCACGTTGGATCAGCTGGTGAACGTGTCCATCCGGCTGGACAACCTGCTGGCTATCCGCAGATGTTCAGATCAGGGTGTGGTTGTTCCATCCCCTCTCACCCCTTCTCCTGAACCTATGGAGCTGGGAGGGGCGGTGCGTAGGGAGACCGGAGGGGGTTCCAGTTCTTGCACCATCAGTGGCCGCAGAGGGCACACTGGCAGTCGGTGCTGGGTTAGTCCCTCTGGGAGTCGAGGCAGCAGGTAGGGCACTCTGGCGAGTCTGCACCACTCTCATCCAGAGTCCTCTGTTGTCCAATTGTTTGTACCGTTTTTGTTTTCCTGTTTTTTCCCCGCATTCCCAGCATAAGGCTCTCGTCGATTCAGGCGCAGCTGGGAATTTTATTGACAGAGCGCTCGCTCTTAGTTTATCGATCCCATTATCCTGTGGTTAGACCTTTCCCAGTACACGCTCTGGATAGTCGACCATTGGGGCCCTGGCTAATCAGGGAAGCCACCATCTCCCTGGTCATGATGACACAGGGGAGTCATGAGGAGAGAATCAGTCTCTTTCTCATTGACTCTCCTGCGTTTCCCGTGGTACTGGGCCTTCCCTGGTTGGCTCGTCATGACCCCACCATTTCATGGCAACAGAGGGCTCTCACGGGGTGGTCGCGAGAGTGCTCGGGGAGGTGTGTAGGGCTTTCCGTTGGTGCTACTACGGTGGAAAGTCCAGACCAGGTCTCCACTGTGCGCATGAGTGGAAGACGGCGTTTAGTACCACCTCAGGGCATTATGAGTACCTCGTCATGCCGTACGGGTTGATGAATGCTCCATCAGTCTTGCAATCCTTTGTAAACAAGATTTTCAGGGACCTGCACAGGCAGGGTATATGTATATCGATGACATTCTGATATACTATGCTACACGCGCTGAGCATGTGTCTTTGGTGCGCAGGGTACTTGGATGACTGTTGGAGCATGACCTGTATGTCAAGGCTGAGAAATGCCTGAGGTGCAGCGTTTTTTAGGGTTTGCCAATTACTACCGGAGACTTTCCTGCGGTTTTGGTCAGGTGGCTGTTATCATTACCTCACTGCTGAAGGGGGGTCCTGTACGTCTGCAGTGGTCAGTTGAGGCGGACAGGGCTTTTGGGCAACTAAGGGATCTGTTTACCTCGACGCCCGTGCTGGCCCATCCGGATCCCTCTTTGGCGTTCATAGTGGAGGTGGTCGCGTCCGAGGCTGGAATAGGAGCGGTGCTCTCTCAGCGCTCGGGTACGCCACCGAAGCTCCGCCCCTGTGCCTTCTTCTCGAAGAAGCTCAGCTCGGCAGAGCAAAACTATGACGTGGGGGACCAATGCCTTGAAGGTGTGGAGACATTGGCTTGAGGGGGCTAAACACCCTTTTCTCATCTGGACTGACCACCGCAATCTGGAGTACCCCGCCTCTTGCTTGGTGGCACCGGTAGTGTGGGAGCTGGACGCGGACATTGAGCGGGTGTCACGTGCAGAGCCCGCTCTTCCTCAGTGTCCAGCTGGGCGTCTGTATGTTCCATCTGCTGTTTGCGACTGGCTGTTCTATTGGGCCCACACGTCACCCTCCTCTAGTCATCCGGGGATCGGTCGGACGGTGCGCTGTCTTAGTGGGAAGTACTGGTGGCCCACTTTGGCTAAGGATGTGAGGGTTTATGTACCTGTTCCACAAGGGCCGTGGTCGCATCTATCGGCGGATTACACAACCGATCTTCCACATTCACAGGTTAACACCATGATCCTGGTCGTTGTGGATCAAGTTCTGTCGTCTCCTCCCTTTGCCCGGTCTCCCTACGGCCCTACAGACTGCGGAGGCCGTGTTTACTCATGTTTTCCGGCACTATGGGGTGCCTGAGGATATAGTGTCTGATCGGGGACCCCAGTTCACGCCCCCTCCAGACCCTCGACGTGAACTGGGGACCGGCTGGGGGAGTGGGCAGTGTTCATGCCCTGGGCAGAGATGGCCCAGAACTCACTCCGCCACTCCTCCACTAACCTCTCTCCTTTCCAATGTGTATTGGGGTATCAGCTGTTTCTGGCTCCTTGGCATCAGAGTCAGACCGAGGCTCCTTCGGTGGATGACTGGTTCCGGCACGCAGAAGAAACATGGGACGCCGTCCATGTCCATCTTCAGTGTGCCGGAGGCTGTCGTCCACCGTGGTGAGGCCCCGGTGTGCAGTGAGGCCCCAGGTCTGGCTCTCGACCCGAAACCTGCCCCTCCGCCTGCCCTGTCGGAAGCTGGGTCCGCGGTTTGAGGGGCCATTTAAAGTCCTGTGGAGAGTGAACGAGGTATGTTATAGGTTACAGCTTCCCCCCGATTACCGCATTAACCCCTCGTTCCATGTGTCTCTCCTCTCTCCTCAGGCCGGTGGTAGCTGGCCCGCTCCATGAATCTGAGGTGCGGGAGGTTCCTCCGCCCCCTCTGGACATCGATGGGGCCCGGGCGTACTCCATTCAATCCATCCTGGATTCAAGAAGTCGGGCGAGGGGCCTTCAGTATCTCGTGGACTGGGAGGGGTACGGTCCGGAGGAGAGATGCTGGGTTCCGGAGGAGGACGTGTTGCACCCTTCTATGCTGCGGGATTTCCACCGTCTCCGTCCGGATCGCCCTGCACCTCGCCCTACGGGTCGTCCCCGAGGCCGGTGTCAGCGCACTGCTGGAGCCGTGCGTCAAGGGGGGGGGGGGGGGGGTACTGTCACGACTTCCTCTCCTTGTTCGGGCGGTGTTCGGCGGTTGACGTCACCGGTCTTCTAGCCATCGCCGATCCATTTGTTTTGTTTTGTTTTCACACACACCTTGTTTCAATTCCCTAATAAAATGTTGTATATTTTCCCTCTGTTTCCCCCATGTCCTTGTCGGGAATTGTTTATATGTAAGTACTCTAGGTATGTGTTACTGGTGCGCTACGGGTTTTGTACCCATTGTGTTTGTTGTTTTGTATGCCGTTAGTTTTATATATCAAACTGCTCCGGCTATTCACCAAGTTCTGCTCTCCTGCGTTTGACTTCCCTGCCACCAGTTACGCACCCCTTACAGATTGCTGAGTTTGGGGAAGGTGCCTGAAAGGGTGTGGGACCTGAAGTCTTTGCTGAGTTTTTGCAAATTAAAGGAATATATGTGGATTTCCCTCAACTGCAAGATAAATAATGGTTGGCTGATTTTGCCTTCACCGTGGACATCATGGCCCTCATGAATGAACTGAATCCCAAACTGCAAGGGAAGGGCCTTTTTGCACATCAGATGTACAGCTTTGTCTAAGCCTGCAAGGGAAAATTACTCCTCCTGACCCGGCAAGTAGAAGCAGACAATCTCACCCACCTTCCGACACTGCTAGTCTGACACTATCAGATGCGGGAGAAGTATACATCGATGCTGCATGCTTTGAAATGTGAGTTTTCCTGTCGTTTTGAAGATTTCAAAGCGTTCATCAAAATGACATGCTGTTAGTTTCCTCTCCTTTCACCTTCAATGTAGATAACGCTCCCACTGACCTGAATCTGTAAGGTTCGTCGTTGGTGGAAGAAGGTGAGGACCAATGCGCAGCGAGGTAGGTGTCCATATTGTATTTAATACGAATACTGAACACTTGAACATAAACAATAAAACGACAAAAACGGAACAGTCCTGAACGGTGCAGCAAAACACAGAACAGAAAATAAATCACCCACAACTCAAAGGTGAAACCAGGCTACCTAAGTATGGTTCTCAATCAGGGACAAAGATTGACAGCTGCCTCTGATTGAGAACCATACCAGGCCAAACACAGAAATCCCAAATTATGGAAAAAACAAACAGACTGCCCACCCCAACTCACGCCCTGACCATACTAAAACAAAGACAAAACAAAGGAACTAGGTCAGAACGTGACAGCAACTTTAGCTTATCGATCTTCACTCTGATGCAGTGATTGGACAACTATTCAAAACAATGTCACTGACGAGGTTCTATTCATCTCTCGATTAACAAAACTTTTCAAAGATTAGGAGTCATGCTCAGAAGATGTTTGTACTGTTTGGGTCAACCTACAGTTGCAAGAAAAAGTATGTCAACCCTTTGGAATTACCTGTATTTCTGCATAAATTGGTCATGAAATTTGATCTGATTGTAACGGCGTTCTTCGTTTGTTGAAAGAGAGTCGGACCGAAATGCAGCGTGGTGGTTACTCATGTCTTTAATGAATGAAATGACGATACATGAAATAACTGAATAAATACAAAAAAACAACAAACGGAACGTGAAACTTATTACAGCCTATCTGATGAACACTACACAGAGACAGGAACAATCACCCACGAAATACAAAGCTAACATGGCCCTCCATGGAAAATATTTGCCCTGGCCTGTCCTACTATCTCTCCTTTATTCCTTTCTCGAGCGCCCAGACGGGCTGTCAACAGTTTAGTGAAATACTTTTCTTTGCGAAAACAATCGATGTTCCCTAACAGATTTCACTTGGTTTCCCAAATTAAGCACTGGGTAGCTGCAGGAACAACATTGGCGATCCCATTGAAATACAGAGTTTGGGCAGAATATCACCTGTTAGGGAAGCGAGAGCATGCTCCTCAAGCAGTGGTTGGTGGGTGGAGGGAAATAAGTGTTCTCAGCTGCTCATATTAAGCACAGCTCCACTATAAAACCGAAATAGCCTACAAAAAGAACCGGTGGGTCTTTTTTCCACCTTTAGATTTAGAATGGCCCATTTGTGTCACGCCCTGACCTTAGAGCTTTTTATGTCTCTATTTTGGTTTGGTCAGGGTGTGATTTGGGGGGGAATTCTATGTTATTTTTTTCTACGTTTTTGTATTTCTTTGTTTTGGCCGGGTATGGTTCTCAATCAGGGACAGCTGTCTATCGTTGTCTCTGATTGGAAACCATACTTAGGTAGCTTTTTCCCCACATCGTTTTTGTGGGTAGGCTATTTCTGTTTAGTGTTTGCACCTTACAGGACTGTTTCGGTTATTCACTTTGTTATTTTTGTTATAGTGTTCAGTTTTAATAAAGAAAGCATGAACATTTACCACGCTGCGCTTTGGCCCGATGATTCCTCATCTTCCGACGACACATAGCGTTACAATTTGATAATAGGCCATTCTAAATCTGAACTATTTTTACATATTAGTAAAGACTAGATTAAATAAATTGAAAATAGTCTGATGGGTGAAAATATATCAATTGAGGAGAGAACAGCTGTGCAGCCTGAGGCAAGGAACACAGAACACGTTTTTTTTGCTACTTTCTGAAATCATCAACAGCCTGTAGTCGCACCATGCAGCCCATATATGTTTTGATTTCCAAGACCTACATTTTGTATCATTCACAACTAAAGTCACCAAATAACTCGAAATCCAGCATAAAGGACCTGTTTTAAATGATCACTTTCGCACTGTAAATGGGAAAGATGTCCTTTCTATTTTATTCAGTTAAGTTAAATTATATTCTTCTTACTATAAAATAATGACTTTTAAGCATATCTTTCTCAGCTAAATGAACAAGCCTACAGCCTATGGTATGGTGCATAGCCAGACAACATAGGCCTACAGTAGGCCAACTCATATTCTCTTCTTCTGAAATACATTTTCTTCATATTATAATGTTTCTTTAGACCTGACTAAAATAATGGATTTATTGAGATGGTGTAAATTGAATTGATTTATTAGACTTTTTTGATGTAGATGTTCTAAAAGGTGCGCATCGTCAGCTTGTATCCATTTACCTTGAGACCGCCAGGCTTTTGCATGACAATAACTGTCATGACCGCCACAGCCCTAATCATAACCTATTGCTGGGAAAAAAAGTGTTATGGATTTGCATCCTATGCCTTATCATGGATTGAGAGTTACTTATCTAATAGAACACAGAGGGTTTTCTTTAATGGAAGCCTCTCTAATGCAAATTCAGTTGAGTGTAGTGTACCGCAGGGCAGCTGGCTTGGGCCATTATTGTTTTCTGTTTTTACTAATGACCTTCCACTGACATTGAATAAAACATGTGTCTTAGTTTTTTTTTGATGACTCGACAGTATACAAGTCGGCTACGACGGAAAAACATATAACTGACACCCATAACATAGAGCTCGAGTCAGCTTTAGAATGGGTAAGTAGCAATAGGCTGGTGCTAAATATAAACATATCGTTTAGATCTTTTATTGAGTAATGTGGCGATTGAGCATGTTGAGGAGATAAAACTGCTGGGTGTAACCCTAGATAGCAAGCTGTCATGGTCAAAACATACAATGATTATACAAAATATTAAGAACACCTGCTCTTTCCATGACCAGGTGAAAGTTATGATCACTTATTGATGTCACTTGTTAAATCCACATCAATCAGTGTAGATATAGGGGAGAATACAGGTTAAAGAAGGATGTTCAAGCCTTGAGACAATTGAGACATGGATTGTGTATGTGTGCCATTCAGAGGGTGAATGGGCAAGACAAGACAAAAAGAACAGGGTATGGTTGTAGGTGCCAGGAGCACCGGTTTGAGTGTGTCAAGAACTGCAACGCTGCTGGCTTTTTCAAGCTCAACAGTTTCAAGAATGGTCCACCACCCAAAGGGCATCCAGCCAACTTGACACAACTGATGGATGCATTGGAGTCACCATGGGCCAGCACATCTGTGGAAAGCTTTCAACAACTTGTCGAGTTCCTACCCTGACGAATTGAGGCTGTTTTGAAGGCAAAAGGAGTGGTGTGCAACTCAAGGTGTTCCTAATGTTTGGTATACTCGGTGTATAGACTCAATGATTGCTAAATGGGAAGAGATCTGTCCACGATAAGCCATTGTTCTGCTTTCTTGACATGTCAGTCAACCAGACAGGTCCTGGTAACACTTTACATGACGCCCAGCATCATAACACGTTATGACATGGTCATAGCCAAACAAGGACATTTGTAAGTGACCCCAAACTTTATAACGGTAGTGTACATAAGAGTGTCAAAACCCCCAAAAAACGACCACGTAGTTATTTTAAGGCTGGTTATGACACCTACATAAGAGTGTCAAAACATTACATTACAGTCCTTTACATACAATTTTCTGAAATTATAAAACCATAAAAATTCTAATTGTAATCCCCACAAATTGAAGTCAGACATGCACCTACCCAAATGTTCTGTTGCTGATGACTGGGATGAATGCAGGAACAGATTTTAGGAACAGGACAAGACACCCTCTTTTTGAATGATGACTGACATAAGGGCATGTACATGATAGACCAATCTGGTTAATATCATTATGATGGTCATAATCAATGTTCCCTCTAAACTGCGTGCAGGCGCACAGCTCCCCTCAGACTGCTGCACAGAAGAAATATGAACCCACACAGAGAAGCGTGAGATTGAACTTCACTCAACTTCCTAGTTTTCCCCTTCAGTTAACACTGTCAACGTTTTGCTCTACTGTGGGAATTGTGATCGAATCAACTCAATATTAGCCACTTTCTATGTAATATACCAAAACAAAACGAACTATGCAAGATTTAGTATGAAAAAGTAACTGTGCAAGAGATTTTCTTGTAGGCGGAGCGCATTAGAGTAGGATTCTATTGCATTGTCCTGCACGACTCAGGCTTGTACTCTAAAAGAACAGTGCTCCATAACCAATCAGAGCTGCAGTAGGCCTATATGCAAATAGCCATTGCCATATATGGATCTGTTCCATTCACTTTTAACTGGACTGTGTTTAGGCTACAGTATGAGTGGTCTCGAAAAGATTGCTTGTTTTGAGATCAACGTGAGAGCTGCATGTAGCCACTTGTGCACATTTGTTCATATTCTTTGCTAGTAAGTGAGTTATTAATGCAGTTATAGCTCATTTCTAGTCAACAGTGGGGGAGTGCTTGCTTCCACCAAGAGCACAAAATGTGTGCATTTCTAGCCATCTTAGAAAAGTGAGTCATGTGAAGAGCTTTTTTTATGTCTTAAGGGGGATGTGTTGTATTTTGAGACGGTCTTGAATAATCAGTATTCAATAAGTAGCCAATAGGAAGAGCGTAGCATAATTTGTCTGATTCTCTGTAATCATGGTATGGGAATAATAATGCATTTTATTTTGTAAACACATTTTCAGTCACCTCCTTGTCTGAAGGACAAGTGATAAACAGGTTCATGTCAAGCCCTGCATGTTTTTCTCTCTCCAAAAGTCTCATGGAATGTAGGCATTGAACACCACAACATTGGCTGCTACTTCTAGGCTGAATGATAGAACAGCTATTTCCATGTTAAAATGTTATGGTTGTCTTTTCTCTCCATTGTTTTTGATTGTAGGCCCACTCTGGTACAGTAGGCCTACATTATGATCAGACAGCCACAATAGCCTACTTGGCCACTGTTAAAATTCCCCATTACAGCAAAGGACTTAAGAAACACATTTTCAAATGAAAGTAAACTTCTTGTCAGGTAAAAAACACATTCGAATAAATGTGGGGTTTTGACACTTATGTAGGCGTCATAACCAGCAACAAAATAATGTAATATATGTCTGTAAACGTAATAACAGCTGTAAATGTGGGTTGACAGTGTTATAACCATATTATGAAAAGTTATGTTAGCTGTTATGAAATGGTTATTAACGTGTCATAACATGTTGAGAAGCTGGGTGTCAAGTAAAGTGTTATTTCATAGATGTCTTCGCTATTACTCTGCAATGTAGATAATAGTCAAAATAAAGAAAAACCCTTGAATAAATAGGTGTCAAGCAAAGTGTTACGCAGGTCCTACAGGCCCAAGTTTTGGCGCACCTGGACTACTGCCCAGTTGTGTGGTCATGTGGGCAAAGAGGGACATGGGTCAATTGCAGTTGGTCCAGAACAGAGCAGCACGTATGGCACTTAGGTGTACACGGAGGACGAATGTCAGTAACACGCATGTCAATCTCTCCTGGCTCAAAGTTGAGTCTGTCTGTTCAAGAAGTTGACACTAAGTTGGGACACTCATCGGTACAACACAAGACATGCAATCAGAGGTTATTTCACAGTCCCCAGGTCCAGAACAGAGGCTGGGAAACACACAGTATTAAATGGAGCCATAACGCCATGGAACTCTCTGCCACAGCAGGTAACTAAAAGACAGATAAAAGAACACCTTACGGCACAACGGGGACTGTGAAGAGACAGACATTTTTATATATTTTTGTATTGTAATTTACACTGTATTATGTATTGTATTATGTAGGTGGCTTGTGCAAGCCAGGACAGCGAGAGGCATAGGCAGGAGATTATGTATATTAGATTATACATATTATGTATTTTATTTGTTGTGTTGTTTCCTGTTTGGACCCCAGGAAGAGTAGCCATTGGCAGTGGCTATTTGGGGATCCCAATAAAGTACTAAATACAAAAAAATGGAGCCTACCTCAGCAGGAGAAAAAAATTTACTAATAAATTCTCATAACAAGCTTTACAGAGAATAGGCTACTGATAGACAGTAATGTGGCGCTCTGTGGTGAGGCTGAGGCAGGCTGCAGTGTATGCAAGAGGAAGCAGAGGAGACCCAGAGAAAGAGGGAGCAAGCAGAGAGAGAGGTGAGTACATTGGTTCGCAAACTTGGGGTCTGGGCCCCATGTGGGGTCCCCTGAGAAAATCTGTACTAATCTTATCAAACAAGTTAGGAACTTAAAAAAAGAAGATCAGTTTCAATGTGAACATCCCTGCATGGTCTGTCTTTCCTAAAGGCCGAGGCCTACATTCAAATGCAAACGCTACAGTTCTAAAAATGTAATACGGTGGTTGTTCGTCCGCATTATCACCTTCTCGCTTCTCAAACTGTGGTGAAGTGGGGTCCACGTCCCGCGCCAGAGCCGCCACCGCGGACAGACGCCCACCCAGCCTAGTATGGTTCTAGGCTGAACAGCCTAGTGGTTAGAGCATTGGACTAGTAACCGAAAGGTTGCAAGTTCAAATCCCCGAGCTGACAAGGTACAAAATCTGTTGTTCTGCCCTTGAACAGGCAGTTAACCCACTGTTCCTAGGCCGTCATTGAAAATAAGAATTTGTTCTTAACTGACTTACCTAGTTAAATAAAGGTAAAACATTTATTTTTATTTTTATCAGAGGCAGGTGTCGTTAGTTGTCTCTGATTGAGAATCATACTTAGGTAGCCTGGGTATCACTTTTGGTTTGTGGGTGTTTGTTTCCGTGTCAGTGTTTGTCGCCACACGGTACTGTTTCGGGTTCGTTCATGTTCACGTTTATTGTTTTTGTATTTTCACAGTGTTCAGTTTATATCTTCAAATAAACGTTATGGATACTTACCACTCTGCGCATTGGTCCTCCGATCCTTCACGCTACTCAGAAGAGGAGGAGGAATGCTGTTACAACTAGTCACTTTAATTATGCTATTTTAAGAATGTTTACATACTGTATCTCACATTACTCATCTCATATGTATATACTGTATACTGTATCCTTCACTATATGTTCTTCACTATCTATCGCATCTTAGCCGCTCTGTCACTGCTCATCCATATATTTTATACTTATATATTCTCATCCCATTCCTTTACTAGATTGTGTGTATTAGGTTTTGCTGTGGAATTTGGGGCATGCATCATAATTGTGTTCCTTACCGACTACAAGGGAAATCTAGGAATTGAGTGCTGTGTGATCATCTCCTCGGTGTGTTTCCCCTTGATGATCCTTTTCATCGTCCTAAACCTCTGTCCTCCTGTAAAACATCTCCTGCAGCCTCTGGAGGTGTACCTGGCTGGCTTTGATGTCCCGACCGTTCTCCTGTACACCTCCGCTGCGACACGGTGGCCCGTATTCAGCTTCCAGAACGACCTTCGTCCTTCTATCTGCCAAAACTGACGTGTCAACCTGCTCCTTTACTTTGCGAACTTGATTTATTCCCCGTGTGGCTTAGTTCATTGTACTACTGGTGCATGATGACACCTACATACAGTACCAGTCCAAAGTTTGGTCACACCTACTCATTCAAGGATTTTTCTTTATTTTTACATTGTAGAAAAATAGTGAAGACATCACAAGCATGAAATAACACATATGGCACCATGTAGTAACCACATAAGTGTTACACATAAGTCAAAATATATTTTATATTTTAGATTCTTCAAAGTAGTCACCCTTTGTCTTGATGACAGCTTTGCACACTCTTGGCATTCTCTCAACCAGCTTGATGAGGTAATCATCTGGAATGCATTTCAATTAACAGGTGTTCCTTGTTAAAAGTTCATTTGTGGAATTTCTTTCCTTCTTAATGCATTTGAGCCAATCTCTATGTGTTGTGACAAGGAAAGGGTGGTATACAGAAGATAGCCATATTTGGTGAAAGACCAAGTCCATATTATGGCAAGAACAACTCAAATAAGCAAAGAGAAATGACAGTCCATCATTACTTCAAGACATGAAGGTCTGTCAACCCGAAACATTTCAAGAACTTAGACAGTTGCAAAAACTCTCAAGTGCTATGATGAAACTGGCTCTCATGAGGACCGCCACAGGAAAGGAAGACCCAGAGTTACCTCTGCTGCAGAGGATAAGTTCATTAGAGCTAACTGCCCCTCAGATTGCAGCCCAAATAAATTCTTCAGAGTTCAAGTAACAGACATCTCTACATTAACTGTTCAGAGGAGACTCTGTGAATCAGGCCTTCATGGTCAAATTGCATCAAAGAAAAATCGACTAAAGGACACCAATAAGAAGAAGAGACTTGCTTGGTCCAAGAAACACGAGCAATGGACAGTAGACCGGTGGAAATGTATCCTTTGGTCTGATGAGTCCAAATATGAGATTTTTGGTTCCAACCACCATGTCTTTGTTTTTCAACAGGACAATGACCCAAAACACACCTCCAGACTATGTAAGTGCTATTTGACCAAGAAGGAGAGTGATGGAGTGCTGCATCAGATGACCTGGCCTCCACAATCACCCGACCTCAACCCAAATGAGATGGTTTGGGATGAGTTGGACCGCAGAGTGAAGGAAAAGCAGCCAACAAGTGTTCAACATATGTGGGAACTCATTTAAGACTGTTGGAAAAGCATTCCTCCTGAAAGTGGTTGAGAGAATGCCAAGAGTGTGGAAAGCTGCCATCAGGGAAAAGGGTGACTACTTTTTTTTAGATTTAGATTTGGTTACTACATGAATCCCATGTGTTATTTCATAGATGTCTTCACTGTTATTCTACAATGTAGAAAATAGTAAAAATAAAGAAAAACCCTTGAATGAATAGGTGTGTCCAAACTTTTGATTGGCACTGTATATGTTGCACGTTCAGTAGATCCTCGTCAATAAAAATCATCTTACCAGATTCGTTTTTTTCTGTACTTTATTTAGTCTGTCTCACGAGCTTTTTTATTTAAAAAAAACAACCCCAAAACACACCAATGCATTGCAGCTCACAGGCACACCGTGTTTCATGAATATCATGCAAAGCACATTGTGACTGGCTATCTACTAGGTAACAGATAAGAGGATAGCTCAGACGAAGCTCACTCTCTCCTCTACCATTACAGCGGTCTAGAAAGCCTGATAGAGGAGAAGAGGCATCACACACTCGGAGACAATGGACAAAATTAAAAAGGCCCTGTCCGAAGCCGTATTCACTCCTTCCTCTCTAATAAATGGACGAGGGGCCCTGCACATGACTCAGATAGTGCTGGGCATCTTGACCTTCATTCTGGCCGCTGTTCAGGGCGAGACTCAACACACCTACTGGAACTATGCCATGTTCACCTGGGCCTTCTGCTCCATCATGACCCTCATCATCACCGTCATTGAGATGTTCATGCTCCACCTCCTCCTCAAGATTTGTCTGGACTGGGACGACTTCACCACGGGAATGGCGATGTCCTCCGCTCTCATGACAGCTTCCGTCTTCGTCATGTACGCCAACTTCTACATCTGCAACAAATGTTTGTACTCGATTGTGATCGCCTTCCTCGCCCTACTTTGTGGCGTGGCCTACATCTTAGAGGTAGTGAAAGATAAATTCATGGATAAGAAGAAGGGGAGCTACCTGGCCGCCCTGCCTGGCTTCTGGAAAGTTCTGGAGGCTTTTGTGAGCTGCATAATTTTTATCTCCCTCACGGGTTATGACGAGAAACCGGCACTGATCATGTGCATTGTGGCCTATGTCATTCCCTTTCCCATCATCCCTATTATCATCATCACCAACATCTTCACAAAAATTAAGAACTGTTTGCCATTTAATATAGACAGGTTTGTGTTTATATTTCTGGTAATCTCTGTGGTCCTCTATACCTTTGCTGCCATCATCTGGCCCATCTATACATTCAGAGGCAACCCTCGTCCCAGTGACTGTCCTGGAAGCTTCTGTATCTGGGCCATTCAGTTCATGGTGGCATTCATGACATACGTCAATCTGATCCTCTTTATAGTGGACTTGGTGTTTACCCTGCTTGGGATGTGTGGCTTCAAACGCACATAGTGGTAACTGATCTCTGTCTGTATCTGTTTTACTGTACTATATAATCCATAGCTTTTCATTAATTATTTGTTGTTGCATTGAATAGTCATTTAACAACATTTTTTTGATTTTGAAAAAAAATATATTATAGTTTAAAGTAGAACAAATATAAACCCTGCAGTGACCTCTGAGGAATTTGTCATGATGTTACACGTTCACGATGAAATGATCCAGATAGAACGTAAAGGGTATAGTTACAATGTCAATCACATATGGATATTTCCATTTACATAAAAGTAGCCTACGTAACAGCATTACATGGCCAACATTCACAACTACTGTATATGATAAAGGATTTTGAAGTACCACAACCACATCTCTTTTCATTACGTTAAATATGTTTGTGTGTGAGTTGCAGCACTGACCTACTGTCCTTTTACCACTTGAATTCTCGGGGAACACTTTATTTAGATTGACGACAGACTATCTGTAGAATCTCTATCTACTAAACCTAGCCCTTATCCTAACCTCAACCCTTAACCCTTAACCAGACCCCTAACCCTACTGTCCTTTTACCACTTGAATTCTCGGGGAACACTTTATTTAGATTGACGACAGACTATCTGTAGAATCTCTATCTACTAAACCTAGCCCTTATCCTAACCTCAACCCTTAACCCTTAACCAGACCCCTAACCCTTGTACTCACCTAACCACAACCTTAGCAAGCAGTTGCTTATCAACAGATAGTTTGTTGATAATATGACCATCCTTAGAGTATCTCCAGACTGACTATTCGGACTAGGGAAATAAAGTGTGACCGTATTCCCATTGGTCTATAACAGTAATAGTGCAGAACAGCTTCTCCATAGTGTACTGTATATCTACTTCTCCAGGGATTTGAATAACGATATTAGTGTCAAAAGGTACGTTAACCATTAACAGCAGATAACCTGCCCACTTCTGCCTGTAATACTATAAGGGTTGCCTCCATCCGAGATTGTGAAACAGTTATGAAGGTGGAATAACTCAGCGTAACTCAAGGGAAGTGTTGTCACTCCAGAGTCTACAGCAAAAGTTGAGCTTGGAAAATCTTGGTTATCCTTAAAGAAAGCCACACAGGTGGAATAGAATTTTGGAATTGAAGTTTGCCGTATTCAGGAGTTGGAGATGTGTAAACACTTCAAGAGTCTGCTCAACATCTTGAGGCTGCTGGAGATCGTACTGTGTACGTTAGCCTTGGTCATCCCTATGTTTAGGGGTAGGATGGTGAACCCGTACGGCATCTACTGCGAGTTCATCTGGGTCTTCTGTGTAATTATGGCTGTGGTCCTACTGGTGTCCGAGATCATGCAATTGCACGTCCTCCTGCCCAACTGGGACGACCTTGTTTGCGGTCTGACCATGCTGTGCACGCTCATGGTCGCCGCCGCCACGCTCATTTTCGCCATCGTCTTTGGCTGCCTGTCGTGTATCAGCAGTGTCTTCTGCATCATCTTCTCATTGGCCGCTACCGTGGTTTTCCTGGTAGACAGTGTCAAGAGAAAAATGAAGTGTCCAAAGGGCTATCTATCAAACCTAAGGGGTATTCTGAGATTCACAGAGGCCGTCCTGGCTTGCATCATCCTCGCCGGCGCCACCAACTACTTCCTGGGTGTGGAAGGCGAATTCCGCCCACCAGCCATGGTGTGGTGCATTGTAGTCTATGTAGTCTGTCTCCCTGTGACCGTTCTCATCATACCCATCCATCTGTGCAGTCTACTTGAATGCCTCATCTCCTGTATTGGGATGGATCTGTTGGAGTTGGTGTTTAACATAGTGGCTGTGGTGTTGTACCTGTCTGCTGTCATCCTCTGGCCTGTCTTTGGTTACAAGCACTACCGTGAGTACAATCCACCAAACTGTGACTACTGTCGCCATAACGACCTGGATGTGGTAACTGTGGGGACCATTGCCAATCTCATCCTCTACGTCGTGGACTTGGTTTTCACCATCTTGGCTCGACTGAAATCCTAACATCTTGCTAAGTTAAGAGGTAGGTCTACATTTTTTTTAAATGACATATTGTCTGTTTGATCTGTTTCCATTAATCATCGACCTCAACCTCTTTTCCTGTAAAACATATCTTCCAGCTTCTAGAGGTGTACCTGGGTGGCATTGACATCCTGGCCGTGCTTCTGTACGCCTCCGCTGCGACCTTGCCTTCAGCTTCCAGAACGGCTTTCCATCTGCCATAACTGCACATGGGACAATCTGATGGTTGTAGCGTATGTCAATCTTTTACGTTGTGGATTTGATTTATTCCCTGTGTTAATTGTTGTTCTTTTTCATAACATAATGGAACCTATGGCGCTTTACTTGAATGCCCAGATGTAGAGTACATCCATGTCAATGAAACTCTTCATCCTCTTTATAGTGGACCTGGGGAGAATCTCAATTGCATACTCCTCGCGTCCTCTTGCCGAGGAGGAGGAGAGAGGATGCGAGAAGGATGCAATCAAGATTTTCCCCTGGTTTTTCCCCTGCTCTGGATATTAGGCTTCAAACGCCCAGAGCTGACCTCTGGTGGGAGCTGATCTCTCTTCGGTCTGTCTGTCTAATCCTGTACGGCTCTCGCATGAATTCTTCATTAAGATATGCATAGGTGAAAAAAGATACCCATGTATAACTGTCACGAGGTGGAAAAGGTTAGTTTGGATCTGGGTTGATCAGGAAGAGTGAAGTAGAGGCAGGCAACAGTTTCAACAAATAACATATTTAATAGGGCATGGCTTTCTGATGGTTACACCACACAATGTTCTGTTCCATAGTTTTTGTTTAGCCAATGCAAATAGATTAAAAGTTCAAAATGACATACAAATACCAGAAAGAAACCAAACCAAACAGAAACGGGCACTGGAAGTGGTGCAGCCCAGGAGGCAGGTGCCCAGTTGCTCCTTTTTTGGCACAGTTGCTTCATCTCAAAGAGTTGATCTCACCAAACGGATGCGCTCTCTCTCGCTCAGCCAACAAAGGGCTCCACCATGACTCCAGACTGCATGACTTCCTGTGGGCGGCCACCCCTTAAACAGGGGTTAAATAGAATTCAGAAGAACACTTACTTAATCCAACGTCCAATTAAATGTCTGGGAGAGTTAATGAGTCAATCAGTCCCACCTGTGACATACCATTTATACATGTTAGCCATTTCCATGGCAACAGGGCCTTCATACTGTAAGTAATTGTATTTATATGGAATGCAACAGCATTACATGGCCAACCTACAGCACAAGTACTGTATCATTTATTGGACTCACTCACGACTTCACCTGTTGGGATTAGTACTCTTCTGATTGTTGGAGATGCAACCAAGACAGAGAAACTGTAGTCCACCGGCTATGGGCTTGCACATTCAACAGTTCTGGACTGGTGCTCATGAGGTACTAACTAGAGAAAGTAGCACAATGTACAATCCCTTTCCTAGTTAATACTCTAAGACCCCTCTAAACTAAAACACGTACATTATTACACTGGGAATTGAATACAAAGTGCCTCATTCTGTGCCCGAAAACTCAATCTACAAATGGAAAATTGATGGTACCCCCCACAACGCAGGAGTGGCACCTGCTCCCGGGGAAGACTGCTGACCTTGAATGACCCTCTTATAGACTAATCCACCACATTGAAAAGTGCCTATTAAGATGGGTGGCCTACCTTGACACTTTATCAACCCCACCAGTCACCCTTGATACCTGCTGTCCCTTGATCTGTTCACAACCCCCCCAACCCCCCCCACCCATCAACCATCTTTATTATGTCTGTATTATTGTGTGTTGTCTATGTGATTCACATGTTTTTTCATTTTCTTTGTCTGTAGGCTAGGGCTTGTACCCTTTTTCTTTTGTTATGTGTAGTGCCGTGTGTTATGTTATTCCTTGTTTATGGAAAAATACAAATAAACAATTTTGAGGTGCCAAAACCTCACGTCTCTTCATACCCTTATGTTCTTAATGTGTGAATTGCAGTATTGGCCCCCAGGGCCAATTCCAACTTAATTGGAAATTGGAAATGTAAAAACATTGTTTGTGTGAGGGCAACTTTTGTGCAGTTCTAGTGGCCAGACGGCCCGTAGAATCAAACTTTTTAAAACGTGAATCAAGTCTGATGATTCATGGTGAGGACTAGATGTTATACAGTGACGAACCTAATTGATTTTTGGAACAAGTTAGGATAATCAACGTAGCAGGTTAGGAGAAGTAGGTTAAGGTTAGGACAATGGTTAGGTTTAAGGTTAGTTAAAAGTCAAACATTTCCCCAAAACGTCACTTTCATCCTAGCTGTAACCATCTAGCCACAACTATGATTCACAGACAGCTTTCAGCAGAATTATAAATGTAAAAAAAAGGATGCCCTTTGCAGTTTAGTAGATAAGGGCTGCCCTAAGCAGTGCCAGTCAAAGTGAAATACCTAAGTATTCTGTAGATGAGTACATCTCAGTGTGTTTGCTATAGGACAATATGGGGATATGATTCCCATAAATCCTGGATTTTGTTCTGACCTCTTGGCTTGTAATTTTGATAGAGTACTCTGTCCCCTGGAAGGTCCAGAACCTCCCTGGAAGACCTATTGTAAGTCCTCTTGCGGCTATCTGCTACTTCACTTGCACTCTTCTGTGTCACTTCGCAGGCAGTTTTCAGGCATTCATGGTGTATCTGTACCCATTCATCCATCGATGAAACATCCAGATCATTAGGTCATTCCTCTAAGACAACGTGGAGTATTGCATCCCTCAGATACATTAAGTAGAAAGGAGGTAACCAGTTACGGAGTGACGATGGCTATTGTAGGCCAATATCAGTTTCGGTAGGTATTAGGTCCAATGTCTCTTCTTCTCTGGTGACAGAGCTCTCAGCATGTCATGGAATGTGTGATTGAATTGCTCACAATTCACATTCCACTGAGGGTGGTATGCGGTTGTCACGCTCTTCGCTAAACCATAGACTTTTCAGAAATCTGAAATCACATTTGACTCTAAATGTCTCCCTTTCTCCCGAATGCAGCCTTGCACAACATCCAAAATATTGAATCCAATGTTTCACAATGGCATTGGCAGTAGTCGTTGCAGTTTGGTTTCATGTGGGCACCATGGCTGTGAACTTTGTGAACACATCTGGAAGAACTAGAGCATTCTCATTGCTACCCGTCTTCCCAAGTAGTGTGTGGTCCATTGCAACAGCCTACAGAGGTGCAGAGAAATGAATGCAATGTAATGGAGTTTTGGTGTGTGGTAACACGTCTCTTGATAGAGCACTTCTTCTGCATTGCCCTGTCCAACGTTGCAAGTCTTTCGTCATTGTAAGTCAATAGTAGCACCGGCATATGGAATCTAACGTACACTTCCAACCGAAATGCCAAGCATCTGTCATGTTTTGCACTGTATGTCTCCTGCTGAAGAACAGCTGCCAGAATTCACCATCACGAGGATCGCATACAATTCAATACAGGATGTTCTGGTGCAGTGTAAGTCTGTAAAAAAAATGTGAGCTGGCGCACACCCAGAATAAAAGTTTGTGTGGAGGTGCTGACTAATGGCAAATAAACTATAAACTATCAAAATAAAGAAAGTCACACACTCCATGTGTAATCTCCCACCAATTTAATGGGTACTTACCAACGTTTCGGCATCGCAGTGCCTTCCTCAGGGTAATGTCATGAATAATTGAAACAGATTATGTGTGCAATTAGTGTAACCAATGACCGTAGTGAGGGGTGTGTCATAATGATTAAGTTAATTATGTATTAGTGAAACTGTTAAAAAATAGCAT
Source organism: Oncorhynchus kisutch (assembly GCF_002021735.2). Lineage (NCBI taxonomy): Eukaryota > Metazoa > Chordata > Actinopteri > Salmoniformes > Salmonidae > Oncorhynchus > Oncorhynchus kisutch. The sequence goes on from NC_034193.2 coordinate 22,633,885, forward strand.
ATGGCATGTTAAATACAGTGTATTACACTATTGTTATCATATAGAAACATAGCGTAATATTGGACATCATATTAGCATCAACATTCATTATTGTTGAATTTAATTTCACATAATTTATCCTACCCTGCCTTTCTAAGGTATTCGAAAGCGAAGTTAACAAACAGATTACCGACCATTTTGAATCCCACCGTACCTTCTCCGCTATGCAGTCTGGTTACCGAGCTGGCCATGGGTGCACCTCAGCCACGCTCAAGGTCCTTAACGATATAATAACCGCCATCGATAAGAGACATTACTGTGCAGCTGTATTCATCGACCTGGCCAAGGCTTTCGACTCTGTCAATCACCACATTCTTATTGGCAGACTCAACAGCCTTGGTTTCTCAAACGATTGCCTCTCCTGGTTCACCAACTACTTCTCAGACAGAGTTCAGTGTGTCAAATCGGAGGGCCTGTTGTCCGGACCTCTGGGAGTCTTTATGGGGGTGCCACAGGCTTAAATTCTGGGGCCGATTCTCTTTTCTGTATACATCAATGATGTTGCTCTTGCTGCTGGTGATTCTCTGATCCACCTCTATGCAGACGACACTATTCTGTAACTGTCTATGTCCTTGATTACTACAAAAGTTCTCTCGACCTGTCCTCATACGTTGTAAACTTTCATTCATAGGTTAGGTTGTAGCAACCTCATGATGATTCCTGGGAAAATGTTTGTATCATGTAGTAGCCTAAACCTATCGATATTACATTGAGCTGGGTGAATGGAATATGAATGACAGTCATCCAATATGTTGCAATAGGAATAAGGCCATGGTCATAAAAAGAAAGTTGTCCTCCCTAATTTTAAATGGCACCGACCACCACTGGTGCACGCTCATGGTCGCATCCGCCACAGTCTTCTTCACCATCAAATTTGCTTTCCTGTCTTGCATCAGCAATATGTTCTGCATCATCTTCACAGGAAAATTAATTGTCTGGAGATTCATCTGTCCATTCTCATGGGGGTCCTCCGCTTCAAAGAGGCCATCTTCGCTTGCATCATCCTGGCCGACGCCACCAACTACTTCCTGGGTATGCGGTGGGTCTTCCGCACGCCTGCCATGGTGTGGTGCGTGGTGGTCTATGTAGTTTGCTTCCCAGGCACCGTGCTCATCCTACTCATCCATCTGATCAAGCTACTTGAATGCTTCTTCTCCTATATTGGAATGGAGCTGTTGGAGTTGGCATTCAACATAGTGGCTGTGGTGTTGTACTTGTCTTCTGCCATCCTCTGGCCCGTCTTCGGTTACAGGCACTAGCCTAACTATAATCTGCCTAACTGTGACTATTGTCACCATGACGACATGGTTACTGTGGGGACCATTGCCAATCTCAACATCTACATTGTGGACTTGGTCTTTCAGTGTTTTGGCTCGAGTTGAATCCTAATATTCGAAGTCTTACTAAGTTAACACTAACAGAGGAAGCATTTTATTTGCTTAACAGTTTTTACATTTTTAAATGTTTTAATAACTGATCTTGATTTGACACCTTTTGTGTTCATTTTAAATGAGTGACACCAATGCGATCAATATAAGAACAATATGGCCCTCCATATCAGGATGTGAAACCAAGAACCAACACAATAGTGATGAGCATGTTTTGTTTAAAAAAAAAAACACACTTTAATGGTAAAAGGCAAGACTACTTCTTCACAAAAAGTATATTTCAAGAACATCAGATTTCAGAACAGAAATGTTCAAAAAGATGGAAAGAGAGTATGTATACATTTGATTAAACACTACTAACAAATACCTTCAAATAAATCAACATAATGCAAGAATACATGGCTTTGGCTTTTTTCTGTCTTCAAATGTAAAATCCACAAAGGTACACTTGAAGTCATTGAGGTGTTTATGGATTAAAGACATGTATTATTTCAGCAGTCTAACAGCTGATAGTATTTCAAATCAATAATGAACTAAGTACATCGAAAACCTGTGTGCTGCTGTCCTCTTTTGCATTAAACATGTTCCAGTGTACCAGCAACTTGGCTTCACTCATTTTTTTGTTTAAAAAAATGATCACAGTGACTGCAATTAGAAAAGCGACCTCTGATATCTCCTGTAAGCGGTTTGTTGAACCACAGTAAGTGTAGCAACATGCAAACTCATTTCGTAGATGCACACAACTGTCACTGCCTTGTACATTGGCTCAGAAACACATGGCTCGCGTAGAAAATGAGTGCAAATGCTATTGTCCAAAATCTATGCAAACAATCTATTGCCTGCCAACAAGACAAAGGTTTCGTATGAGTAAATTCAAATGGTGAGAGATAAACGTTCAATGGAATTCCACTTACCATGGATGAGCAATTAGATAGTCGATGCAAATGCTTTAACATACCTCCGCTCTTGACTGAACTACTGTTAGTATTGCACCTCTTTTTCTCACTTGGAGTTGATAAAAATGATATCCGTGTCTTCTCCCTACACCTAAAATGTCATTTGTGTCTTGAATATCAATGTCCCGTTAGTGTTCGACTTCAATTCAATTCTCAATCGTCCTCTGGTTCTTCAAACTCCACTGTTTCCAGTAGGCCCTGGAAGCAGAAGTAATGGGAGTTGCAATATACAGGTGGTTTGTTAGGAGAGGCCTGGACCTGCTCTGGTTTCAGGGAGGCAAAGGGGTTGACTCCACTGCATTTTAAATCCATCTCCAACTCTGAGAGGATCTGCAAGGAGTAGGTCATCTCTGTCTTCCTGTGGGGATCAGGCAGGATCAACAATTGCACACTCAATTCTTTGTAGTAGACAACAGTGAGCTCCAACCACCCATAGATTGTTCTCTCTGCTACCGCACAGCTAGCAGTACCGATGTACCAAGTCTGGAATCAACAGGACCCAGAACAGCTTCTACCCGCAAGGCATAAGACTGCTAAATAATTAGTCTGGTAGCTATTCAACTAATTTAGCAGTCTTATGGCTTGGGGGTAGAAGCTGTTCTGGGTCCTGTTGATTCCAGACTTGGTGCAGCTTATGTGATGAGTCAAGAGTTAGTGCAAAAAAGAGTCAATGCAGATAGTTAAATAATTAAACAAATAGCTACCGTACTATCTGCATTGACTCTTGACTCATCACATACGCTGCTGCTACTGTTTACTATCTGCCACTTTATTCCTAGTTATATGTGCATATCTACGTCAATTACCTTGTCGCCCTGCACATCCACTCGGTACTGGTACCCCTCGTTTTTAGCCAAGTTACTCATTGTGTATGACAATTATTAATTGTTTTACTTTAATGTTATTTCTCTGTATTCTTTCTCTGCATTGTTGGGACGGGCCCATAAGTAAGTATTTCACTGTTAGTCTAGTTGTTTACAAAGCATGTGACGAATAAAATGTGATTTGATTTGGTAAATATGGAGGATTCTGTTATGCTATGGAGGGTATTAAGATCAGGGTTATGTGGGGCTTACTCTAGTGCAGTAAATAGGGAGGGGATCTCGTAGTCCCTGAGGAGCAGCAGTGTTGGTAGCCAGCCCTGATCGAGGCCTTGACTGGCATCAAAGCCTGTAGGAGACAGAGGAAGTCAAACAGAGCTTAGCTCAGACAAGAACAACTCAACCAGCAAAGCTTTAACCTCAAAACCAACAAGTTTATAACCAGGCAACATCCTAATCTGTTTCTTTCCCATTTGTTTTATCATGAGATAACTGGAGTTTTAGGAAACACAAACTTTGTCAATTCTATTTCTTTGAAAAGCTGGAAATTGCACAATGGCAGAGCTTCTCACCTGGGTGAAATCCAACCACCAGATCTGGCTTAGCTGCTTTCTCGGTCTCCACAAGCTCCTCAAAGAACTGGTGGTAGAGGCCCTTGTAGGCACTGATATAGGTCATCGTCTTGGGACCAAAGTTAGTCAGTGGGGGCCTCATGATTGGCCCGTCCACAACCTCTGGCCCCACCATCACCACCTCCAGACCCTTGTGTCCAGGGAACATTCGGTCCAGTTCAACATAGTCCGTCAGTCGGGCTCCCAGGGTCTCATTGTTAGAAACCCCTATCAAGTGGATGGTGAGGGGTTTGGAATACGGGTTTAAGCCAAACAGTCTAAACCCTAGGGCAATAGTCATTGGTCGGGAGAGGAACTCGCTCGATACCCGCCAAATCGACTTTCTCAGGTCATCGTCCTCTGGCTTGGGCCTGCTGGCGTTGGTCCAAAGGTCTGTCATATTAGTGCCCGACAAGATGGCGTCCAGACGGGGGGTGAGGTCCCCTTGCATGGCAAGCCAGTCATCCCAGCCCTTCACCTCCCCTTGAGGCCGAGTCCACTTCCCTGTGGAGAATGGGAGGTCTCCTGATTGGATAAGAGGAAGGGGGAGTATGAAAAATCAGTCTGGGATATCCTGAAGTTGGTGCTATTCTCCTGGTGTTGTCTCTTTTCATTTATTTGAATACACTGTTCAGAGAATAATTGTCATAATTTTTTTTTAAAGGAAATGGTCCTAGAATCAAACCCCGCGGAACACCTTTTTAATTCATTTTTCAAAATGATCTCAGATAGGTGGTGCTGTCATCATGACAAATAACAGAGGACGATGGCGCTTCCTAGTGTCGAGGTCAGGACCCTCAGTGCACGTTGCACCTGCCTGGTTGAAATATGTTTTTCATGTGTTTGTATGCTGGGCGCTGTCCTCAGATAATCGCATGGTTTGCTTTCGCCGTAAAGCCTTTTTGAAATCTGACACCGCGACACTACCGTCCCACCTGCCCATAAGAAGTGAATCTAGACCACGACAATCATGCAGCAATTGGCCCAATGTCATGGCTCATTCCTCTTTTATCTGCCTTCTCTTACCTTTGAACACGAGCCATTCCACCAGTCGGTCAATGGCTACTAGACGCAACTCCGAGCAGACCTTCTTGTGCTGAGGCCAATCAGCCTTCTGACACTCTTTACTGCAGTAGTAGACATTCAGACACCTGTGATAGTCAGGAGGAGGATGAGGGAGAGGATGGAAGAGGAAGGAAAGAATCCGTGAGGACAGTGCACCTGCTTCCAACCAGATAACTCCTTTGGATCATGTAACCAGTACAATACATAATGGAGTGCAAGTTTCATGGGCAAGTACATTTTCCATTCTGTCTGTCTCATAATTACCTCACACAGCGTTTGAGCGTTTGTGCATCTGAAACCTGACCAGGCTGCTTTCTGCAACTGGCACAGAATTTGAACGATTCCTCCATCTTCTGAAACATCTCTTTCTGAGACTTGAAGGCCAAGGCTTTGGCCTTACCCCCTGGTGCTGGGGCACTAAAGAGTGGTCGATGGAGACAATAATTATTTTTTAATTTAAAAACATCATCCTCTTCAATATTGCTGTTGTACCACATTCTGCAGTGCCATTGCCAATAAAGCTTTTTTGAATTCAAACTTGACAGGGACAATAAAAAGTAGGCCTTCATGTCTAACACACTTCAACTGAAAGATAGTTTTACAATGAGAACCACAGAAATGCTTGCAATAGAAACACAACACCCTATACTCAATGAGGGGATTTCTATAATAAGGTGAGTGTGTGGGTGGCCGTTGGGGTTGGAGTTGGTCATGGAGGGGTTAAAAAGGAATCCCACATCACACAAACATTTTTGTTGATACATGAAAGGCAAATGTATTAGCCAGGGATCAGACCCCAACTCACATCAAATTGGGCCAAATCATGACCTGTCTTGCAGCAATTTTTTCCGTTGGTGTGCTACCCAATCATAAGGACCACTACTGACCAATGTGAAGCACATGACCATTATTTTTAGATTGGAGTATTTGGCCTGCCATATATGGAGAGGGTTGAGGGAGAGGGCAGGGTGGAGGGGGGGGGGGGGGGGTCGAGAACATGGCACATGAAACACACATTGCAATATTATTTCAATAAAGTCTTGAAATATCAGTATAAAAAAAGGTTGTGTTAGATATGTTGTGTTGTTGGACCCAGATCCAGATAATAATGTTTTTAAAGCCCGCACAGAATAGAATGACAAATGACTCTAGTAGAGGGAATACTACCTATAAATTGATCATCATATTGACTGTGACAATAGAGTTATGAGACACATAAAACCACCCATGGCCTTGACCACATCTGAATGTAGGCCTATGATCCTATTCTCTTCCCTCAGTAAACTCCTCAGTGGATATTTGATTTGCCATAAGCGTGTCCAGTCCCGCAATAGACATAGTAAAACACATGGGGACATTCAGTGTCTACATTGTGGCATAACACAAACACAAGGCAGAGGAGAAATCATTCACACGTTAGCCTACCTGGTAATTGTCAGTCAATAAAGCCGCTTGCTCACCTCTTGTTATCTGTCATTGGAACTCTTGAAGTACCTCACGTTGCTGAACGAGTCTTCTCGCGGATCTTGCTTGACTTGCAGCTTGACTCGCAGCTTGACTCGCCACTTATACCACCTGTGCTCCCCCTTCCAGAACTGTCTGAAATCTCTAGAGCCTTCCCGTCTCTTCAGGTGGTCTCACTTCTTTCATATAAACTTTCTCGAAACTCATTCCACTGGTAGACCAATATATATATATATATATATATATGTATATATATATAAATTGAAAATATTGGAGGGTATTCCTACCTGCCTATAGTAGGCTCTGCTAAAGACGGTGTACTGTTCAGTAGTAGGCTGTTGTAGTATAGATTTTCATAAGCTTTGAAGAATCTCCCGTTTAGATTCAATATACTGTGTGTGTGCGCACGTATATATATATATATATATATATATACATATATATATATATATATATATATATATATATATATATATATGCCTAAATAAATACACTGAACAAAAATAAAAATGCAACATGTTAGGTGTCCCATGATTTATGAGCTGAAATAAAAGATTCCTGAAATGTTCCATACATACAAAAAGCATATTTCCCTCAAATATGCTCCTGTTAGTGAGCATTTCTCATTTGCCAAGATAATACATCCACCTGACAGGTGTAGCATACCAAGAAGCTGATTAAACTGCATTGTCATTAGACAGTTGCAATTGGCATGCTGACTGCAAGAATTTCCAACAGAACTGTTCCCAGACAATTGAATGTTAATTTCTCTACCATAAGCCGCCTCCAACCTCATTTTAAAATATTTGGCAGTACGTCCAACCGGCCTCACAACCGCAGACCACGTGTATTCCGTCGTGTGGACGAGCGGTTTGCTGATCAACGTTGTCAACGTTGTGAACATTGTGACCCATGATGGCGGTGGTGTTATGTTATGGGCAGGCATAAACTACGGACAACAAACCCAATTGGATTTTATCGATGGCAATTTGAATGCACAAAAATACAGTGACAAGATCCTAAGGCCCATTTTGATGCCCATTTTTGTTAAGGTATCAGTGACCAACAGATTCATATAAGTATTCCCAGTTATGTGAAATCCATAGATTAGGGCCTAATGAATTCACTTAAATTGACTGATTTCCTCATATGAACTGTAACTCAGTCAAATCAATGACATTGTTTTATGTTGTATTTAGATTGTTGTTCAGTATACCTAGGCCTAAATACCTGAATGTGTATACTTATATATCAGCCTTCTAAAATTGCACTTTTATCACAGATAGGGCATTTGATTGTATTCAGGAGTGCATTTACGATTTTAATCCACTAGATGGGGATCTATTCAAGACTGGCGCACAAGCACCTATTGATATGTGGATTGGATTGAGTCAATGGGATGGAATGGATTGCACTTGGTTTCGACACCGAAGGATTCATAATTCAACTTAAAATATTGAGGGACAATTTTCACACTTCTGGAACGTCCACTTATTTGTGTAAGAGGAGACTTACATTTCCCTCACTAACTTTAAACATCAGCTATCTGAGCAGCTAACCGATCACTGCAGCTGTACATAGTCCATCTGTAAATAGCCCGCCCAATCTACCTACCTCATCCCCATATTTTATTTTATTTACTTTGCTGCTCTTTTGCACACCAGTATCACTACTTACACATCCTCGTCTGCGCATCATCACCTGCACATATATCAAGTGTTAATCTGATCAATTGTAATTACTTTGCCTCTATGGCCTATTTATTGCCATACCTCCTCATTCCATTTGTGCACATTGTATATAGACTTTCCTTTTTCTCTATTGTGTTATTGACTGTATGTTTGTTTATTCCATGTGTAACTCTGTGTTGTTGTTTCTGTCGCACTGCTTTGCTTTATCTTGGCCAGGTCGCAGTTGTAAATGTGAACTTGTTCTCAACTAGCCTACCTGGTTAAATAAAGGTGAAATAAAATAAAGTAAAATAAATAACATTTTCATTGTATTTACTAACCAAATTAGTTTTCAGTTTCACTATTCAGCTAGTCGGCCTGCATGCAATTGTGTGCACACATAACAAGTAGGCTTTAGCAAACTAAGTGAATGATTCACAGGCACAATAAATGTATATAGCGTCATCATACACAAGAGATACAAAGGAGAGCAACACCATAATGCATTATGCTTATGCATATAAGCAACACTGAAAGCATCCATTTGAGCATTATAGGATGCTAATGTGGCAAACCCTTGACTAGAGGCTATTCATTTGATACTTTTTAAACCTTCCAATAAGTTCTAGAATTGTCCGGTTGCTCAAGCTCTTCTTGCTCCAGTAGGCCCTGAAAATAGAGGAAGTGGGAGTTGCAGTATGAAGGTGGTTTGTTGGGACAGGCCTGGACCTGCTCTGGCTTCTGGGATGAAAAGGGGTTGGGGCCACTGCCCTTGATATGCATTTCCAACTCCGACAGAATTTGCAGGGAAAAGTTCAGTTCCATCTCACTGTGGATAGACAGAAAAACACATATGATATCTTAACCCTATTTAAGTCAACAACAATCCTAGCTTTGGGAAAAGCCTTGCCAGTTGACCTGTACAGGTACAACCCTGTAACTTATCAGTTCCTGGTCAGGTAAACGCCCTCCCCCCGAACGCCACTTCTGAATGCCACTTCTGAACACCACTGTCTTAAAGCATAGAGGTGAGGTGACTTACTTGAACATGGTGAAGAATGAGGGGATGTTGAAGTCTCTGAGGAGGAGGAGGCTGGGCAGCCAGCCTTCTCCCAGACCCTGTGTGGCATGAAACCCTTGGACACAAAGAGAAAGACACACATGAATGAATTTCCTTAAGTAAGGACAATACATTGAATGAGTCTCAACTTGAATCTGAAAAAAAATAGAACACAATCTAATCATGTTGTGCGTACACTGTTTAGCACACAGAGAGTGTCCATATCTCATTCAAAATATGGATATAGAGAGGGCACATTAAAGAAGCTACGGTATTGCATACAGGAATGTCAGCAACAATCGAGTGCATGTTCAGAAAAGGCGTCCCGAAGGAGCTTATTACAGGGACAGTGTAAAGCCTCTAATGTTGACTCATCTAGGGTATCAAATGAAACATGATCTTATGCCCCGCCGTGTCTCGTGAGAGAACACACACCTAAAGAAGGAGAGGATTTGTGGGTGAATAATGCATGTTATGAAATGTACACCCAAGGTTACAATTTAAATGGCGCTAAAACATTTAACGAGGACTAAGCCGTGTTTATCCCTCTAGGAGATAAGGTGACAGAGAGACACACCATCATGACTGTTAAGGGTCGCAATTACCACCGGCTACAGGGCCGGCCGCCATTTTGAATGTGGGACAAAGATTCTAAATATACCATAATTATGACTATAATCTGGATTCATTATACTATGAGGGTAGTTTGCTGTCTCTGCCTGGCCGGTTCCCCTCTTTCCACTGGGATTCTCTGCCTCTAACCCTATTACAGGGGCTGAGTCACTGGCTTGCTGGGGCTCTCTCATGCCGTCCCTGGAGGGGGTGCGTCACCTGAGTGGGTTGATTCACTGTTGTGGTCATCCTGTCTGGGTTGGCGCCCCCCCCTTGGGTTGTGCCGTGGCGGAGATCTTTGTGGGCTATACTCAGCCTTGTCTCAGGATGGTAAGTTGGTGGTTGAAGATATCCCTCTAGTGGTGTGGGGGCTGTGCTTTGGCAAAGTGGGTGGGGTTATATCCTTCCTGTTTGGCCCTGTCCGGGGGTGTCCTCGGATGGGGCCACAGTGTCTCCTGACCCCTCCTGTCTCAGCCTCCAGTATTTATGCTGCAGTAGTTTATGTGTCGGGGGGCTGGGGTCAGTTTGTTATATCTGGAGTACTTCTCCTGTCCTATTCGGTGTCCTGTGTGAATCTAAGTGTGCGTTCTCTAATTCTCTCCTTCTCTCTTTCTTTCTCTCTCTCGGAGGACCTGAGCCCTAGGACCATGCCCCAGGACTACCTGACATGATGACTCCTTGCTGTCCCCAGTCCACCTGGCCATGCTGCTGCTCCAGTTTCAACTTCCACCTGACTGTGCTGCTGCTCCAGTTTCAACTGTTCTGCCTTATTATTATTCGACCATACTGGTCATTTATGAACATTTGAACATCTTGGCCATGTTCTGTTATAATCTCCACCCGGCACAGCCAGAAGAGGACTGGCCACCCCACATAGCCTGGTTCCTCTCTAGGTTTCTTCCTAGGTATTGGCCTTTCTAGGGAGTTTTTCCTAGCCACCGTGCTTCTACACCTGCATTGCTCGCTGTTTGGGGTTTTAGGCTGGGTTTCTTCGTACATCAGCTGATGTACGAAGGGCTATATAAATAAATTTGATTTGATTTTGATTTGATTTAGTTGAACATTGTAAGGAGGAGAAAGGAGGAGAAAAGGCAGCGTAAGATGGCTTTCAAATAGTTGGACTTGCATGTGTTTTATTTGGGTTTTATACGGCGTCTCTGCTTCAGGCTCTATCTTTGCTGTGAAGATGTCACCAATTACTCCTCCATCAGCTGTCTCTGATGAGTTTCCAGTTGGAGAGTCAAACATTTTTGGCATGTAACCATTCTGGATCGTTTGAAACATTGTAGAGATTAGCCCGTTTCAACCAGAGGAGGTACTAGTCTGTATCAGTGAGTCAAGTTACTGTTAAAAGAGTAACAGATAAAATAAGTGCATGTTTTGAAGTTGGATGCGTCACGGTTGTCAATGCACTGTAAACAGCTTTACTTGGACAACCTTTACATGTGGCATTAGAATGAAAACACTTTATTACCTCCACCCTCTAAGTAGATCTCAGCTTTCATTAGTATTTACAGAGACAGGGCTTGACTATGGGATAGGGTTTCCTGTGTTTGGATGGTAAAAAGGACACTGCCAGGGGTGTTAACAGTTATACAATATATATTTAACCTTTTAGACAGAACAAATTCGTATTTACAGTGATGGCCTACCGGGGAACAGTGGGTTAACTGCAAGGGGCAGAACGACAGATTTTTACCTTGTCAGCTCGGGGATTCGATCCAGCAACCTTTTGGTTACTGGCCCAACGCTATAACCACTAGGCTACCTGCCACCCCAAGTTGGGAGCTGCCTGTTAGGTAAACTCCAGAGTCCAGCAATCAGGTGCCAGGTCCGGTCCAGCTGTCGCAATGAATCACCAAGATGCCCAGTAAAAGTCTGGCCTAAACACATCTTTCTAATTTAGTGAGTAACTCTCCTCCCCCCCCATCATCCTGGCTCTGAAGCAGACTATTTCCCTCTCAAAGACAGCTGACCACTTGTGTTTGACTCTGCTTAATCTCTCAGGACAGACTGTTACCAGATGGCCAGGACACATGCGAGATTTGGTTCTGGGTGACGAGATTAGACCCTTAAAATACCTTGAAGTGGCAAATCTGGCAATAACATGTTTCAAACAAAAACAGACTTCTCAGAACTCTGAAGAGGGCATTCAACTCATTATGCCAACTACCATTCTTTCAACCCTAACCTTCTTTTAATTTGGACTGAATTTAAAACAAGGAAATGTTTACCTGGGTGAAATCCAACCACCAGATCTGGCTTAGCTGCTTTCTCTGTCTCCACCATATCCTCATAGAACTGGTGGTAGAGGCCCTTATAGGCACTGATGAAGGTCTTTGTCTTGGGGCCAAAATTTGTCAGAGGGGGTCTCATGATTGGCCCGTCCACCACCTCTGGCCCCACCATCACCACCTCCAGACCCTTGTGTCCAGGAAACATTTGGTCCAGTTCCTCAAAGTCTGTCAATCGGGCTCCCATCGTCTCATTTAGGCTGGCCCCTGCTAGATGGATGGTGAGTGGTTTGAAGTAAGGATCTAGGCCAAAGAGTCTTATCGCCATGCCAACAGAAAGGGCCCGAGACAGGAACTCGCTCTCAACTCGCCATACAGACTCTCTCAGGTCAGCATCTTCTGGTCGTGGCCTAGAGACATTTTTCCAAAGCGCTCCCATATTTGTGCTAGACAAGATGGCGTCCAGGCGGGGGGTTAGGTCGCCTTGCATGGCAAGCCAGTTGTCCCAGCCCTTCACCTCTGCTGCTGGCAGGGACCACTTCTCTGTGGTGAATGGGAGATCTCCTGATTGGGTGGCAAAGAGAAGTAGTATGAAAAATGGATCCGTGATGACTGTTTGTCATTGTTTAGCAGCACAGAAAACCTAGTTATACTGTGGAATATCATACAAAACAATTATGATTTAAAAAAATACAAATTGTTGTACACCTTGTTGTACACCATTTAAAAGTTGCAGACACTGTGAACTAGGATTTTTTTTTATTTCAATATTGTATTGCAATGAACTGATACATGCATTGGTTGCACTTCCAAAAAGCTGAGTGTGTGGGATTATAAATACAAAAGAAATGGTCAAGCAATGTGTTACAAGATCCCCTCTCTCCCACACCTTTCTAACGTCTCACCTGTAAACATAAGCCACTCCACCAGCCGATCAACTGCCACTAGACGCAGCTTCTTACAGAACATCTTATGCTGGGGCCAGTCCTTCTTCTGACACTCCTTTGTGCAGTAGTATACATTCAGACACCTGCGTGTGTGTGAGAAAAGAGGAAAGTAGGGCAAAGAGGAGGATGACATTTATGTTGAACATGCAAATAGAGTGCATCTTTGGAATCCCATCGCAGGCTTGCTTCTTGGTGAGATTAGTGGCCTATTTGTCTCGGTATATCAATAGCAGCCATATCACATTGGTGTGTAGAGTCATGCCACGGCCAGGTTCAAACTCTGACCTTAGCCATCAACAGAGGCATTTGACACATTTAAGACCGTTGGAGTCTGTCCTGTTTTCAAGAGCAGCCGGTATTAAATAGCTGGGGTAAAGGACAGAATCTAGGTGGAAATGTACTGCTGATTATACGACCAGGGGTCTTGTGCCTGGCCGCATGGTTAGGTGGTAGAGATAATGCTGTCGGCGGGGTGGCTGCCTGGCTACTCTCTGAAATCATAATACCCTAACCCAGCATCCACCACTTTAAGCCCCAGACTTGGTTACATTTAGATATACATGTATTCAATTACCAGTCACCATTGACAGAGCCACTTTCAAATTCTCTCAGTGCTGATGAGGTGATCCAGACTGGACAAAGTAGCTTATCCACTTTCTGGGCAGCGAGTCTCTGAATTAACGGTAGTGTTTTCAACTAATGTCTAGTGCAGAGGTTACAAAACTTTACTTTAGTCTGTGAACTATACCTTAAGCTATTGACATTCATTTTTGAAATACCAAATTCTGACAAAAACGGTCTTTCCAGTCATAAGCCACAACCCACCAGTGAAGAAGTTTCCCCAAGGGTTTATAGGTGATAATACTATATGCCAAAGACCCTGCCACCCATCGTCAACATTGCAATAATGTCAACAGCTCTGTCTTGTGTCCCCAGGAAACGCTTGTACTTTCCTCCTGAGCCTGAAAAATGTGTTTGAAAGTGTTTGAAAGAAATCAAATGTTATTTGAACCCACGTTTGATCTATACGGCTTGTGTATTAACTTTGAACAAGTCACAGCTATGAAGCTTTCTGGCTGGAATGGAACTGAATGACGAAAGCCTGTCATGGAGAAGTTTGTTTTTGTAGCTAGAAATCGCTCACCACTACGGTCAATAATAGACTCTTATATGGAAATATGACAGCGTTGACATGTCATTAGAAACTGCAGGTCTCTTCTCCAACTGGACAAAGTCATAGAGTCGCCGAGAGCTGAGAGAGTCAGAACGCCTGGCTAAATTTGCCCTTGGCTAGGACCCAGTGAGTCTGCCGTTCTGTCTGCACCGAACTGTCCTAAATGAGCTGCACAAATAATTTGTGGTGTGGACAGCACTGGTCAACCTGCTTATCACACGACATCTATTGGAGAATAGATCAAAAATAACTTCCCGTCTGTGTTGCGACATTGCTGACCATAGAATGATGTCATGTTGTAGAGAGTGCATCGAGGGGTTGGCAGGCAAATGTGAAAGTTATCTTCTCTTTTTTTTCGATAAGCAAATAGTTAAAAACGTTCTGTATACACTGAGTGTACAAAACATTTGGATCACCTTCCTAAGTTGCACCTCCTTTTGTGTGGTGCCAGGACAACAACCTCTCCCTCAACGTGATCGAGACAAAGGAGATGATTGTGGACTACAGGAAAAGGAGGACCGAGCACGCCCCCCATTCTCATCGACGGGGCTGTGGTGGAGCAGGTTGAGAGTTTCAAGTTCCTTGGTTTCCACATCACCAACAAACTAACATGGCCAAGACAGCAGTGAAGAGGGCACGACAAAACCTATTCCCCCTCAGGAGACTGAAAATATTTGGCATGGGACCTCTATACCAGGCGGTGTCAGAGGAAGGCCCTAAAAATTGTCAAAGACTCCAGCCACCCTAGTCATGTCAGAGGAAGGCCCTAAAAATGGTCAAAGACTCCAGCCACCCTAGTCATAGACTTTTCTCTCTGCTACAGCAAGGGAGGTGGTACCGGAGCTCCAAGTCTAGGTCCAAGAGGCTTCTAAACAGCTTCTAACCCCAAGCCATAAGTCTCCTGAACATCTAATCAAATGGCTACTCAGAGTACTGCGTTGCAGCTCCCCCCCTCTTTTACACTGTTGCTACTCTCTGTTTATTATCAATGCATAGTCACTTTAATAACTCTACCTACATGTACATATTACCTCAATTACCTCGACTAACCGGTGCCCCCACACACTGATTCTGTACCGGTACCCCCTGTATATAGCCTCGCTATTGTTATTTTACTGTTGCTCTTTAATTATTTGTTACTTTTATTTCTTATTTTTGTAGGTATTTTTCTTAAAACTGCATTGTTGGTTGAGGGCTTGTAAGTAAGCATTTCACTGTAAGGTCTACACCTGTTTGATTTGGCCCTTAGAACAGCCTTAATTTATTGGGGCATGGACAACAAGGTGTTGAAAGCATTCCACAGGGATGCTAGTCCATTTTGACTCCAATCCTTCCCACAGTTGTATGAAGTTGGCTGGATGTCCTTTAGGTGGTGGACCATTCTTGATACACACGGGAAACTGCTGAGCGTGAAAAACCCAGTAGCGTTGCAGTTCTTTGACCCACTCAAACCGGTGCACCTGGTACTTAATACCGTACCCCGTTCGAAGGCACTTAAATCGTGTGTCTTTCCAATTCTCCCTCTGAATGTGCACAATCCATGTCTCAATTGTCTCAAGGTTTAAAAATCCTTCTTTAACCGGTCTCCTCCCCTTCATCTAACCTGATTGAAGTGGATTTAACAGGTGACATCAACAAGGGATCATAGCTTTCGCCTGGATTCACCTGGTCAGTCTGTCATGGAAAGAAATGGAAAAGGAAAGGGGGATACCTAGTCAGTTGTACAACTGAATGCGTCTTCCGCGTCAGAGTGGTGCGGAGGGCTTCCTTAATCGACATCCACAAGGGCAGGTGTTCCTTATGTTTTGTACACTCAGTGTTGACAAGTCCTTTATAAGCAATGAAACTGTACGAGTAAACATTTATCAACTTTAATAACCATCATGGAATGGGTTTATGTTATGGTGAATAACCCTACTTTGTGGTCATATTTCATTCATTGACCTGCAACTCCTTAATGTTTTGACTCACTTCACACAACGCTTGAGTGTCTGGCCCTCTGACAGGTGCTCTGGAAGCCTGTTGCAGCTGGCACAGAATTTAAACGTCTCCTCCATTTTCTGGAACATGTCCTTGTAGTTACGGAACGCCCCTCCCTTAGTCTTTCCTTCAATAGCTGCCCTGGGGTGAGAGAGACACACAAACTGCTTCCACACAAAGAATAATAATCAAATAGTATGTTGTTTATTGATTTAAAATCGTGTAACCTGGAAAATATTACAGGCTTGGTATTTTTTAAATTTATTTTACCTTTATTTAACTAGGCAAGTCAGTTAAGAACACATTTTTATTTTCAGTGACGGCCTAGGAACAGTGGGTTAACTGCCTGTTCAGGGACAGATTGACAGATTTGTACCTTGTCAGCTTGGGGATTTGAACTTGCAACCTTTCGGTAACTAGTCCAACGCTCTAACCACTAGGCTACCCTGATATGATGGCCGTAAGGGTCAAAGTAGCTTTTAAAATGTAGTGACAGCACGCACATGTTTGGGGTTGGTGAAATGGGGCTATTGATTTGGTGCTTGCTTGGTAATTGAGTTTGTCAGATTACATGTCAGCCTATATTTACCTGTATTCCCCATAATCCTTCATGTTGAGTTTGTTGAGAATGACCTTGGACAGGCCAGGGACGTTGGAGTCCAGAGAGTAGAAGCCAATGCGGTCTGAGAACACGCCGTCTATTCCTGGAGCAAAGGATTCTGGGAGAGCTGGGATTTGTCCAGACATTTTGACGTGTCTGAATGTTGTTACAAGGGGAGACAGACAGACAGACAGACCGACAGACCGACAGACCGACAGACCGACAGACAGACAGACAGACAGACAGACAGACAGACAGACAGACAGACACAGCTGATGAACAATCAACTGCAACTCTGCGGCTTCGTCAAGACACTTGGTCAAACAAAATATGTCCTATAGATAGCTCGTCTATGGTATGTTTTAGAACTGGCACACCATGGTGACTTACAAGGACAATTCTATTTGCCAGCCAATTGTCTACAGCAGTAAATATTCCTAGCATGTGGCCCAAGCCACAGAGGTTCAGGAAGTCACTTTATACTTGATTGACAGGCATAACCCAGACACTCTTGGGGTAAATAATGGGACACTGTTATGCCCCATGAGCCCAGATTGACAATGACAAGGAGCAGAGATAGTAATGCGATCTCAGACAGACAAGTAATTGGGGAGGGTGGGGTGGGATAGTGGGATAGTGGGGAGGTCAGAAGGACAGACCACTAGGATATCCCACTTTCTAAAAAAAAGAAAATATATTCAATCACAGATCAAAATGTATAACACATTCACTAGGAAGTCATAACCTTACGTTATGTTGACTAATCTCACTCAATTCAGAATGATTAAAGGAATTAAGTTTGACTTAGTTAGAAGTGCACATGTATTATTTCAAACAGTTTTTTACTTAAACATTTCGCTACACCCACAACATCTTCTAAATATGTGACCAATAAAATTTGATTTGATTTGCATGATTCTACTCGTGTTATTACATTATCAACAAAATTGACAGCCTATGATGAGTAAAACATTGAAAATGTATAGTTTAATTAAGTTAAGAAACATTCCTCGAAATGAAAGCCAGACATTAGATGAGTATTTGGATTATATTTTATTGAGGTGTTTTATATAGGTGTTTCTGTAGATTAGAGGAACTGCTGAACACTGTTGGTTTAGACCTTTCTGGATAAAATACTGCCTCCTAGTAGTACTGCCTCTTATTGGAACCCTCACAGATTCCAAGGTAGAAGTCCTAATTTGGGCAGCAGGGGGTTTAGCAGTCACTGTATGTCTGTCTGTTCAGTCCAAAATACAAAAGAGTGACAGACTCTCAGGTCCCTTGGTGCATCACACCACAGATCGCTTCACGTAGCCAGCCAGTACAGTGCCTTTGAGCCGGTGCTTGGTAGAGTCATAAACCCCTCGTCTAGAGCAATTGGAGGAGAGCTTGGCACAGATCTCACTGTGTTTCTCCAGGCGACTAGGATCAAAGCACCGGCCACAGTGCTCACACTGCTTCAGCTTGGAGTTGGCTGCACTCATCCCAAATCGACGTTTCAGCACCACCTGAATGAATGTTATCAGATGGGCCAAATAATGGGTAAGATATACAATATGTACAAAACAGATGAGGCTGGTGGGAGGAGCTATAGGAGGATGGGCTCAATGTAATGGCTGTAATGGAATGAAGGGAACGGTATCACACAAATCCATCATATGGAAACCACGTTTGATTCTGATCAATTCATTTAATTCCAGCCATTACAATGAGCCTATCCTCCTATAGCTCCTCCCATCAGCCTCCTCTGATACAAACACACGTGATCACCAACACTACACTAGATCAACAGTTAGCATGGCTTTGGAATGTCAAGCTACTTTACCTGTCTGTCCTCCTTTTTCTCTTCCATGTTCAACCCCGTCTTGACTTCCTTTGGCTTGCTCACAGTGTATCTCTTGGCTGTCTGCTTTGGCTTACTAGCCACACTGCTTTGTTCTCCATTTCTCCTCACATCTTTACTCCTTTCTTCCTCTTCTTCATTATCTCTTATCATCTCCCATAGGTCAGAATCCACCTTCATCAGGCAGATCTCCTGGATGAACTTCTCTACCTTTTTTCTCAACCGTTCTTTTGCGTTTTTCTCCTCCAAAGCCTGAGCATCCATCCTGGCCCCACTCTTCATTAGTTTCAGTTCTTGGGTTACACTGATCAGCTTGGCCTTCATATATGCCATCACCTGCTCAGCCTCTGCGTTAAAGACGTCCCATACCATCTCATCGGGGCATGGCGGTAGATCCTGTACAGTTAGGGCCTGAGTCTTGAACTGAACATGTTTCTTCACAACCTGCCTTCTGTACTTTGAAGCAGCAGGACGCGGGCTGCCCTCTGGTCTGACTGGCTGGAATGGCTTCTTCTTGGCATCATTGTTTGACACAGTGACTCTGGCTCTAATGGGAGGCAGTGGCATCTTGGTGACCATATTGGCTCCATGGACTGCCTTCAATGGCTTGGCACTATGGAGGTAGATGTCTTTCACCACGCAGGTTTGATCCCTCTTGGTCCGGATGGGTTGCAGTGGCTTCCGGATGGGAGGAACTGTAGCCTTCCCTGACTGCTGAGATGTTGGAGCTACATGCGGTCCTTGACTCTTCCCATTGCAGATGGACCTCTTCTTCTGCAGTACTGGGATTCTGGAGGGAGGATGTGGTTTCTTTTCCACAGCCTTCAAACTGGCAAGTCGCTGCAGAGCACCCTTTCTTTCTTCAGTCAACTCCAGTACTGGGATTCTGGAGGTGTTTAAAATGTTTTGTTTGAGCGCTGGAAGCTTCTCAGTGGCCTTGGGTTGAGATGGCAGTGCAGGCTGAACAGAGTTGCTACTGGCAGCTCCAAGGTTCCCTGTTAAAGCATTATCTTCCTGTAGCGGCTGCAAGAATCTCCTCATCATCAAGGAGATTGACAGTGACCTTCTTCTAACCTGGTTCTGCAACTAAGTTTTTGTCTAGTAGCACTTTCTATATTTTATGGTGATCTACTGTCTTAACTATATCTCAGGAGGATTCTGCTAGCTTGTCTTGGATACTAGTGTTCTATTTTCAGCAATCAGGCGCCAGAATGTTCAAACAGAACATTTAGAATTTATTGATCAGTTGTGACATCATAATTGGTTCACATATAATGAGACTTCTAGAATCTCAAACACTTAAGTGGATGTGATGTCATAATAGACCATAATAATCCTGCCCAAAATGGTGAATGTGACATACCTGTGTTGAACTGCTTGCCCTCATCTCATATTTAAACAAGTCACTTTTCTTTGAGGGGAAACATATTACTGTACTCTCTGAACTGTCAATTTAAAAGCCAATTTGCCAATTTATTAATTACTAAATGTAACTAACATTAGATAGTTAATCCTGAGATTCTTACCTTTGCCTCGGCAGTCTCGTCCAGATCATCATGGCGTTTGTAGTTCTTTATGATAGCCACATTAGCATTTCATTTTTGGGGTCTAAATACAGGCAAATATATTGGTGTCACCTTGTCCTACAGAGATTTATACGGTTATCGAAAAGTCACACAAGGGTAAGCCTACATGAAACACAACCCTTATTTTAAGTGTTTCTAAAATCCCCTATGGGGAGAAATGAATGGTGAACAAACGGTTGGAAGCATTTCCTTATTTGACCGCTATGTTTTATGGGTATTATGATTCATAATGTGGTACCAGAGTGGCGCAGCAGTCTAAGGCACTGCATCTCAGTGCAAGAGGCATTACTACAGTCACTGGTTCAAATCCAGGCTGTATCAAATCCGGCCATGATTGGGAGTCCCATAGGGCAGCGCACGATTGGCCCAGCGTCGTCCGGGTTAGGCCGTCATTCTAAATAATAATTTGTTCTTAACTGACATGCCTAGTTAAATAAAGGATAAATAAAATAGACACCTTCCGGCCCCTTCCCCATACCAATCTTCCACTACTGTTGCCGGCAATACACTAAAGTCACTGACACACGAATGTAAGCTGAAAAGGGGTAACAGGGTCTCCCTTATCTTATTCTGGCCTGATGCCCTGATGTCAGAGTCCCCCTAACAGGATGGTAATACCCTGGTAACGGAAACCCTGGAGAATAGAGCTCCATTTGTGAAGATCAGGAGATACGTCAGAAATGAGGCGACCAGCCTGTTGTCCTCGACGCCAAATCCCAACTGCTACAGCGAATCAATCCCCTCATGGCCACCTACGTGTGTATCATCCCACAGCGTGTGTATTGTCAGTATCAACACACAGGGTGTATTGACAGTCTGTAGCCCTCACCTGTAAGGGTTTACATGACTGTAAATGAACAGGTTGTATAACAATCTATATACTAAATATAGACAGGGATTTACACAGGGAAATATAGGGATTGCAAAAATACCAGTCTCAACGTCAACATTGAACAGGCGACTCCAGGATGCTGGCCTTCTAGGCAGAGTTGCAAAGAAAAATCCATATCTCAGACTGGTCAATAAAAATAAAAGATTAAGATGGACAAAAGAACACAGACACTGGACAGAGGAACTCTGCCTAGAAGGCCAGCATCCTGGAGTCGCCTCTTCACTGTTGACGTTGAGACTGGTGTTTTGCGGGAACTATTTAATGATGCTGCCAGTTCAGGACTTGTGAGGCGTCTGTTTCTCAAACTAGACACTCTAATGTACTTGTTCTTTTGCTCAGTTGTCCACCAGGGCCTCCCACTCCTCTTTCTATTCTGGTTAGAGCCAGTATACGTTGCTCTGTGAAGGGAGTAGTACACAGCGTTGTACCAGATCTTCAGTTTCTCGGCAATTTCTCACATGGAATAGCCTTCAACAATAGACTGACGAGTTTCAGAAGAAAGGTCTTTGTTTCTGGCCATTTTGAGCCTGTAATCGAATGCTGATGCTCCAGATACTCAACTAGTCTAAAGAAGGCCAGTTTTATTGCTTCTTTAATCAACAACAGTTTTCAGCTGTGCTAACATAATTGCAAAAGGGTTTTCTAATGATCAATTATCTTTTTAAAATGATAACCTTGGATTAGCTAACACAATGTGCCATTGGAACATAGGAGTGATGGTTGCTGATAATGGGCCTCTTACTTACTTACTGACTTTATTGTCCCTATGGGGAAATGTTGTTGCAGTGTCATGTACACATTTAAAGTGGCATTTAAATACAAAACAAAATTGACAATACAACTTTCATAACAGTTACATACCAATAAAACTGTATTTTTTATTTTTTAAATGACTAGCCTGCTGGCCTTCCTGAGTCTATAGGAACATTAGCCCGAGCTATTTAGGAGGGATATATCACACCTGACACAAATGATTGTCTAGTTCTGTTTTTCCTGCTGAGGGGTGCCCTATACCTGCGCCCAGAGGGGAGTAGTTCAAAGTCCGGGTACAGGGGGTGGCTTGGGTCTAAAATGATTTTGTGAGCCTTGCGGAGGGCCCTGACCTTAAAGATCTCATCCAGGCCTGTCTGTTTGACTCCAAGTACCTTGCTTGCTGTGGTGATAATCCTTCTCAGCATATTTCTCTGGCTGACAGTGGGCATTGCCAAACTAACAAACAATACAAAACATTTAAATGACTCTCAATGAAAGATTTGTACAAACAGAGTCAGTATAGTACAGTCTACATCAAAAGATCCCAGCTTTTAGCGAAAGAACAGTCTCTGTCGGCTCTTTTTGTAGATCAAGATCTGTACATTTACTCCACTGAAGCTTATTGTCCAAGAGGACACCCAGGTATTTATATTCCTCTACAATCTCTATATTCTGACCTCTGATAGATGTTGCAGAGGTAGGTGTTGTACGCATCCTGAAGTCTATGCACATCTCTTTGGTCTTGTTGGTATTGAGGACCAAGTGTGATTCCTCACACCACTCTACAAAGTCATCTAGGACCGGGCCATGATGTTCCTCATCATCATGCAACAGGCTGATCAAGGCAGTGTCATACGCGAACTTAACGAGGTGTCTGTCAGGATGGGAACTAGTATAACTATTAGTGTACAAGATGTACAGGAGTGGGGACAAAACACATCCGGGAGGAGAGCCTGTGTTGGTATTGCGTATGTCTGACACGTGGGGACCTATTTTGACTCGCTGTGAGCGTCGGCTCAGGAAGTCCAACAGCCACAAAGCCAGCCTCCCATCTAAGGAGAAGTCCAGAATGAGTCTCTGTGCCAGAATGTAGGGCTGGATTGTGTTAAAGGTAGAAGAAAAACAGAACCCTAACATGGGATTTGACACCCCTAGATGTCTATATAGAATGGCATCATCAACTCCTCTGCTAGGCTGATAGGCAAACTGAAATGGGTCGAGACGCCTCTGTATGTAGATATTCCATAAGAAATACGCTGTTTCCAGCTACAATAGTCATTTACAACATTAACAATGTATACAAGGTATTTCTGATCAATTTGATGTTATTTTAATGGACAAAAAAAAGACTTCTCTCAAAAACAAGTGACCCCAAATTTTTGAACGGTAGTGTACATTGTAAACATACATTTCTCTCTTCGAAGAGTGTGTGATATGAGGCTCGTAGGAGCTTGGTGAACAGGGAGAGGCTAAAAACCCAGAGACACTGGATGTCTTGAAACTCTATCCTTGAAAAGGCTGGCTCCAAAAGCACTACAGAAATGCACCAAAGATAAAATGACCTTTGCAGACAAATTCCTAACATTTTCTGGCGTACACATATACACACTGACTATACTGTGTAGGTTTGTGGAACTTTAAAAATTGTATAGAGGTACAGAAGTTCCATACTGGAACTGTACAGAAAGTTTCCAAGAAAAGTGTGAAAGTGGACATTTCTCTTTGTCAGAAATATTGCGTATTGTATGTGCAAGGCATAAAAAAGCATTTTATAATATTATTTTCATACATTTTCCAGACAGAAAAAAACAATTTTATTCAAGGGTCCAAATTGAAAGAACTGCAGTATATTAATATGTTTCATATCTAAAGGGCACAAGGAGGGCAAAGCATAGAATTAATAGATTTCCCATCAATCACTCAGTGCACCATACTGTCAACATTCACTACAGACAGCCTGTATATTCTAAATCATTCTAAATCACTAAATCACTATACCGAACCACTACACAGACAAATTACAGCAACACAGGTAAACATGTAAACTTTTTTGTTCTATTGACTCACACAGGTAAACCAAAATAACTCACAATACCTTGTCAAGCACGGTTCAGAGGAATGTGGTCTAGACTTTTCCAGATTCTTGGTTCTTCACTGGGTCTCTCTTTCTAGTCCCTTCCTCACTCCAGACTGCCTGGTGAGGGATGGTGAGGGTGATTGACAACTCCCCAGGTTGGGTAGTGGTTGTGCAATGCAGTGAAAACCTATTCCTCTCCGAGCTGGGGGCCAAGGCAAAGTGCTGATGCCTGAGCTCTGGACGATTCCAGGCATCCGAGGTTGAGGGGCAGATTTGGGGGGGGGGGGGCAAAGGGAGGGTATGAGGGGATGGAGGAGAGAGGGGTAGAGGTTAAGTGATAAACAGTGACGAGGGTCAATAATAATAATATATTTATTTTATATAGCGCTTTTCCATTATAAGTAGAATCTCGAAGTTGCTTTAAAAAAAAAAAAAAAGACGGTTAAGTGAAATACAGGCTGAAATGGGTAGACGGCAGGGGGGTTGTTGAGGGGTTAGCTGGTTCGGGAAGGGGTTCTGGGTGATTTCACAGGGAGTCTGACATATGCTTCTTGATTATCAAGGCACGTTCCTCTACCCTGCATCAGCCTCACATGCGGAGTTGCTCTCTGCTGGACAGAGGCGGTAAGGACAGAGCACCAGGGAACACGAGTAGGGAAACTGACACTGAAGAGCAGAGTTCACATTTCTTCCAGCTGCAGCCAATGAAAACGGAGAATACTAATTGACATCAGGTTGTCAAGAACTGTCCATATGCCTTAAACCTACTGTAGCCAGATGACAACGCATGCAGACAGATTGAACAGTAGAGGAGTTAGATACATAAGTGGAGGACATATTAAGAAAATAACAGTTGTAATGTGTTATTTAAAAAAAACTTTATTTGGTCCATTGGAACCTGAGATTGAAAATTAAACATACATAGGTTTTTATACATATACACCCCCCCCCCCCAAAAAAAAAAATCAATAAAATACTCTATATATATCACATTCCTGCCCAAATAAGAGATCAATTTTCTGTTACAGCATTATGTTGGATTTGATTAGATTTTTGTACAAGGTAAAACAGTTGGTTCACTGTGTCGGTTGAGGTGGATTATAGCACTGGAGTCTGTACAGTTTACAAAAGACAGAACCAGATAGTTAGAGGCTGTTGGCTATGGACTGTGAACGGCCACAGCCTCTAGTGAACACCACGGGCCAACCCCTACTGCCAGGAAGAGTCACCACCACATCTCAACACGAGACGAATAGAATTATCCACAGGAACGACATGAAGAGAGAGAGAGAGAGCGAAATGACAACATGAATAAAAACAGATATATCATCAACAACAAACAAAAAAACTAAATGTAAGCACACAAACATGTAAAGTGAAGTCACAGAGCCTCATGACGCTGACATTTGAGGTGCCTTTGATTCCAGGTATTTTTCAGTGCAGGTTTCAGTTTCCGAGTAAAGA
This sequence comes from Oncorhynchus kisutch, assembly GCF_002021735.2. Lineage (NCBI taxonomy): Eukaryota > Metazoa > Chordata > Actinopteri > Salmoniformes > Salmonidae > Oncorhynchus > Oncorhynchus kisutch. The sequence continues at coordinate 22,659,122 of NC_034193.2, forward strand.
CAGTCCCACTGGGCTAAAACATAAAGATTCCTTTTTTTCTGTCACCTATCAATCAATGGATGGTTCACTCAGGCAGTACGCATCATATCCACAGCTTACACACGCATACGTACTGTATGTATCCAAACCTTCTCGCACACATTTGACATTTGCGATAAGAGCAGGTTTTCTTGTGCTTTGATGAAATCTTTACAATAATAAATGAATTAACATACAGACTGGACAGCTATTTGGCTGCAATCGCAGAGAGCAAATGGTCATTCTCCTGAAAGTGTTCCAGTACATGTTAAACATGGACTATAACAGTGGACAACTTGAGCTGCATTATGGTCATAATACATACAGTACTCGATGACACCGTCACGAAACACATGCTACTAGTTGGCTATCCAACAAGTTAGAAGTGGTTGTATTGCACGAGACGACACATATCATGACGTTGTCAGGCTATTTTACTTGTCACGAGTGGTGTCAAAACTCTCATATGTGTGACATCGTCGTCAGCTCAAGGTCTTTTTTTCCATTATCCATTATTTTCCATTACAGTACATTCGAAAACATGCAAAGGAAGGGGAATGCATTTATGCAAATCATTACATCCAAAACAGCCTAAACAAATCATCTTTCGATTGCACCCCCAAACTTCTTTTCATTCCAAGTTTTCCCCAATTCATTTTATTACAGAAAATAAAAGATTTATTCCTTAACTTAGACTTAAGTTACATCTTAAGTTCTTCTACTTAACTCCCAAGAAATCTCCCAAACCTCGGCGAATTAAGATGGTATCGTGTTTTAAGGATTTTCTCCTTTGACGGTAGATGGAACGAGTGAATTGTTTCAGCTTAAAATGAGGGATTTTTGATGTCTTGGTGAAGTCTGGTTAAATCAGACTGAACACTCACTGCATTGTCAACCAGGCTAGAAGTCTGATGGCTCTGGCGTAAAACATGAACAGTTGTGACATCACTCACATCCCTCACTGCTCCCTGTGCATCCTGGGAAATATGGCACACAATGTGACAACGATCCATTGACCTCCACTGTTGTATTTTCCCCAACAGGACTTAAACCAGCTTTGTATAGCCGAAGAGTTGATGCTGATGCTGGAGCGAGAATTGACGTACCAAATGTGAGCAGACAGGCTTGACAATGTGCAAAGTCAATCAACCTCCGGGAGACAGAGCAGAAACAAAAAAGATCTCTTGCCTCCTTCGGCATTGATCACTGAACTGAGGGAGAAAGTAAGACAGACAGAGAGAGAAAATAGAGGGCAAGAGGTTACATTTCCTCTTTCTCGACACCCAGATAATATTCACCAGATATGCTGGAACAGCAATAGAGACGACTGTGTTTAAAAAAAGAAAGAAAAGAAAAGAAAATGGCTGCTGACGACACCGATCTGGACCGCATGGATAACGAACGACAGCAAGTCGAGTCAAAACAGCGAGGTGCAAACACCGTGAAGATTCCAGCTCTGCTATATGTCCCGTACGGGACATATATGATACACATTGATTTGACATTTTCTTCGAAACAGAGTCAAGAGTCCAGCTTATATTTGAGGTGGACAGGCTTTGACTTGCGTTGGGAGAAATAATAACACAGCAGTTCAACAGCAGGAAAAACAGGGGAGGGCTTGGACAGTTGACCGACAGAAAGACAGAGGAGACGGATGGAGAGATGGTAACCTAGATGGCTCGTTAAATGATTCAAGCACCGTACAAAATACAGACCAAAGACAATAAAACTTCTTTAAAAAATGTAAATGACTGTGGTTAAATCGCTAGTCGGGTTTGGCTCACGTCGTACCATGGTGTAGAGACGGGGGAAGACTGGTAACCCCCCCCGCCCCCCAATCCTGTTGATCGTTGACAGCTCCAAAGGTGCAGGGTACAGGAGGCAGGACAGGGTGCTTGGGGGAGAGAGCAACTAACCCTCCCCATCCATCCCCATCCCAAACTAAACCTCACACAGCAGCGCCTATTGGGACTGAGGCTTTGAGGAGGGGAAGCTGATCCTAGACCAGCTCAATGCAACTTCTACCTCGAGTATGGTGGGGTGGGTCCATAGACCAAGAACAGTGGGGTCAGGTCAGCGTGGTTGATTGGCTCTGTGGGGAAACAGCCACCAGGTGGCTCAGCAATTACAGCACTCTACCCTGGCCTCTGAATGACCTTTAGCCTTTGGGATGTGGGGTCAACAGTCAGTGTTCCTGGGCGTTCGTTGACATCTGTTGGGGGTTAGAGAAAGAACGGACGCTGGCCTGTTCTGGTCAGGGTGTCTGTCTGGGTAATATCCCTTGTCCATAGACAGACAAACAGTACAGTGTTGTAGTTGACGAGGCTAGGTCTAGAATCGTTCCTGGTTGGTTGGAGGGTCTCAGGCTCAGGACCCCTCTAGAAACCCTGACGTCACCTGGGAGGGCTCCCTCATCTCCCATCTCATCCGAAATGGCACATCCACCCACTCTCCTCGCCTCCTTCCCAACTGGATCCAGGTGGTTTGGCAGGATCGAGTCTCCATCATTTATGGATTGAGGAGGAAGAAGAGGAAGAAAAGCGCCAGTACTCCGTCCAGTCATCCTTCCCACGGATGTCTCCACAATCCACCCCCTCCCTCTATCCATATGTGTTTATTCCAGCGTCACACAGCCCCCGCTTTCCGCACGAAGGTGTTCACGTACGCGTGTGTCAACGTGAGTATCATCAGCTTGTGTGTGTGTGCGTGAAGGGGGGCCGTGGTCATAGGGGCCGTGGCCGGTGCAGGCCGTCGATGTCGGGGGTGAGCTGGGGGCTGTGCGTGGCCTTGGTGGGGGTCCAGTCCCCTAGGGAGGCCTGGGCGGCCTTACGGTGGGCCAGACGGTGGGTGATGGAAAAGCCTGCGTTGCCCTCGAGCTGGGATAGCACCACCAGCACCTGCCTGCAGGGGGAGACAAAGACAGAAAACACGGTCAGGAAACATGGTCACGCATTCATGCAAGACTGTCCTCAGCAGAACGACGTGGTACATACACTGAGTGTACAACACATTAAGGACACCTGCTCTTTCCACGACTGACCAGGTGAATCCAGGTGAAGGCTATGGTCCCTTACTGATGTCACTTGTTAAATCCACTTCCGTCAGTGTAGATGAAGGGGAGGAGACAGGTTAAAGAGGGATTTTACAGTCTTGAGACAGTTGAGACATGGATTGTGTATGTGCGTCATTCAGAGGGTGAATGGGCAAGACATAAGATTTAAGTGCCTTTGAACAGGGTATGGTGGTAGGCGCACCGGTTTGTGTAAAGAACTGCAGTTTTTTTTTTAAAAGCTCAACAGTTTCCTGTGTGTATCAAGAACGGTCCACCAGCCAAAGGACATCCAGCCAACTTGACACAGCTGTGGGAAGCATTGAAGTCAACCTGAACCAGTATCCCTGTGGAACGCATTTGATACCTTGTAGAGTCTATGCCCCGACGAATTGAGACTGTTCTGAGGGAAAAAGGGGGGTTCAAACTCAATATTAGGAAGGTGTTCCTAATGTTTTATACACTCAGTGTAAATCAGGGATGGGCAACAATGATCAGGGTGGGGGTCACAATAAATCTGAACTCGTCATGAAAGGCCGCAGCCCCGGGTATCCACATCCATATCAATTACAAAAAGAAGTGTTATAGTTATTTTTGTGCAACTCTACACATTATGCCGTAGGGCGGAGAGGAATGTTTGCAGTTTTTAATATACTTGTATATAACAAGTAAAAAAGACAGTCTTCAACAGTGGTATATAGGTCTATATACAAATGAAATGTGCTCTAGTGTCTTGTATTTTTTACTTAGCACACTTTCTCCTCCATGCACCTGGTAGCCAGTTTCAGTGTGTACTGTGTGGTGTACGGTACCTCCTCCATGCACCTGGTAGCCAGTTACAGTGTGTACTGTGTGGTGTACGGTACCTCCTCCATGCACCTGGTAGCCAGTTACGGTGTGTACTGTGTGGTGTACGGTACACCTCCTCCATGCACCTGGTAGCCAGTTACGGTGTGTACTGTGTGGTGTACGGTACCTCCTCCATGCACCTGGTAGCCAGTTACGGTGTGTACTGTGTGGTGTACGGTACCTCCTCCATGCACCTGGTAGCCAGTTACGGTGTGTACTGTGTGGTGTACGGTACCTGTGCAGAGGCGGTACACTGTCGATGGTCTTGAGGCTGCCGCGTGTGGACACCACGTTGAAGCTGTCCGTACAGTCACATGACACGTGGAGGTAGTACTTGGGGTGGCGGTTCTCCACCACCACGATCAGCCCCGCCCAGCCGTGGGTCAGGTAGTAGCACGTCATGCCCTCGCGACCCTACATACACAGAGACAGAGACAGAGACAGAGACAGAGACAGAGACAGAGACAGAGACAGAGACAGACAGACAGACAGACAGACAGACAGACAGACAGACAGACAGACAGACAGACAGACAGACAGACAGACAGACAGACAGACAGACAGACAGACAGACAGACAGACAGACAGACAGACAGACAGACAGACAGACAGACAGACAGACAGACAGACAGACAGACAGACAGACAGACAGACAGACAGACCAGTAAGGCCAGCAGGATAGTCTTTATTTTTTAAATTTTTTAATGTTTATATTTTATTGGTATGTAACTGTTATGATAGTTGTATTGTCAATTTTGTTTTGGATTTAAACGCCACTTTAAATGTGTACATGACACTGCAAAGAAATTCCCCCATAGGGACAATAAAGTCAGTAAGTAAGTAAGAAAAACACACAGACAGCATAGACATCATAATATATACCTACAATGACAGGGTTACACAACAGTTTAACGAACCAGTCTGTAGAAATACCACCCCCCCCCCCCCCCCGTGTACTACTTTTCAGAAACGCGCCACATATAGCAGGAAGTATAACCCATGTTTTCACTCCCGCCGCGGAGCACTTATGCTGCCGTGAACGTTTCCAAAGGCGTTGGGTCACCGTCTGTGGCTAGTAGGTTCAGAGTTGGAAAACTGAATCATTCAACAGAGCATCGCTTACATTTCACAGCCCCGCAGTTCCCTCTTAAATACCTGGAAACATGACTGACCCTTTCAGACAGGCGCAAGTGTGTGAATGTGGAACGGATACTTGATTTGTGCATCCAATTCGCATTCACCCACATTCTCTTACTTACTCTAGCCTTGTTTGGTGTGTGTCTGTCAGTGTGTGTGTGTGTGTGTGTGTGTGTGTGTGCCAGTCTCCACTGTCCACTGTGTGTGTGGGACGTACATAAACTCCAACACACAGTCTTTTGTTCTAGGTTAAGGATGAAAAACTGTTGGTTCTTTGGGAGTGTGTGTGTGAGTGGGCGTGTGTGTGCGGCTCACCCCTCTCACTCACCCCTCTCCCTTGTTGCCGATTAGGAGGACTGCAATGTGTGCGTCTCTGAGTATGTGTATGTGTGTGTGTGTCTCTCACTGTGAGTGTGTGTGTGTCCATGCCCCTCACCTCGTGTCTCTCCCCCTTGTTCTCGGTCAGTAGGATGATGGCGTCGGCCAGCGTGGTAGCGGTAGCCTCCACCTGCTCCACCATCACCTGGCGGGAGCTGTAGATGGCCAGGATGTAACCTGGGAAGTCCTGGTTGGGACGCCGTGCACTGGTGGGGCTCGACACTAAGAGAAGACAAGACTCCATTTGATTCCCATTGTGATTGGTCGCCTTAATAAAAACCCTGATTAAGGCTAAGGGCCAAAACATTGGTTTAAACAATAAAGAAGTGGTTATGTCAACTTCCACTGCCCTCCAAGTTGCTGAATTTACTCTTCTCTACCATTGTGTTTTTTGTTCCCTCATTTGAAAGACAAGGTTCAATCCACAATCTGGCAGGGGGATATTCCAGAAAGTGATATATCCCTACAGAGGGATATTCCAGAAAGTGATATACCCTACAGAGGGATATTCCAGAAAGTGATATATCCCTACAGAGGGATATTCCAGAAAGTGATATACCCTACAGAGGGATATTCCAGAAAGTGATATATCCCTACAGAGGGATATTCCAGAAAGTGATATATCCCTACAGAGGGATATTCCAGAAAGTGATATATCCCTACAGAGGGATATTCCAGAAAGTGATATATCCCTACAGAGGGATATTCCAGAAAGTGATATATCCCTACAGAGGGATATTCCAGAAAGTGATATATCCCTACAGAGGGATATTCCAGAAAGTGATATATCCCTACAGAGGGATATTCCAGAAAGTTCCATATCCCTACAGAGGGATATTCCAGAAAGTTCCATATCCCTACAGAGGGATATTCCAGAAAGTTCCATATCCCTACAGAGGGATATTCCAGAAAGTTCCATATCCCTACAGAGGGATATTCCAGAAAGTTCCATATCCCTACAGAGGGATATTCCAGAAAGTTCCATATCCCTACAGAGGGATATTCCAGAAAGTTCCATATCCCTACAGAGGGATATTCCAGAAAGTTCCATATCCCTACAGAGGGATATTCCAGAAAGTGATATATCCCTACAGAGGGATATTCCAGAGAGTTCCATATCCCTACAGAGGGATATTCCAGAAAGTGATATATCCCTACAGAGGGATATTCCAGAAAGTTCCATATCCCTACAGAGGGATATTCCAGAAAGTGATATATCCCTACAGAGGGATATTCCAGAAAGTGATATATCCCTACAGAGGGATATTCCAGAAAGTGATATATCCCTACAGAGGGATATTCCAGAAAGTGATATATCCCTACAGAGGGATATTCCAGAAAGTGATATATCCCTACAGAGGGATATTCCAGAAAGTGATATATCCCTACAGAGGGATATTCCAGAAAGTGATATATCCCCACAGATGGATATTCCAGAAAGTGATATATCCCTACAGAGGGATATTCCAGAAAGTGATATATCCCTACAGAGGGATATTCCAGAAAGTGATATATCCCTACAGAGGGATATTCCAGAAAGTGATATATCCCTACAGAGGGATATTCCAGAAAGTTCCATATCCCTACAGAGGGATATTCCAGAAAGTTCCATATCCCTACAGAGGGATATTCCAGAAAGTTCCATATCCCTACAGAGGGATATTCCAGAAAGTTCCATATCCCTACAGAGGGATATTCCAGAAAGTTCCATATCCCTACAGAGGGATATTCCAGAAAGTTCCATATCCCTACAGAGGGATATTCCAGAAAGTTCCATATCCCTACAGAGGGATATTCCAGAAAGTCATCAAAGCTGCAAAGTTGGCTTGGCTGGATGCTGTCTCTCGTCTCTCCCTGCTAGAGCGGCACCTCTCTCTCTCCTTCCTCTAGCGCTTTATCAGCCTTGGTTAATAAAGTAGCTTAAAAACTGACTTTTCTCCTGCTTCCCTCACTCGGATCAGAACGAGTCCGGATCCCACCAGGTCGCTACGGAACAAGTCAAGTTGTCCTCGCATCTGTTCGGAGTGGGTCTCCATACCGAGTCCAGTGTGGAAAGACCCAGGTCCATTTCGGAACGGGGCCAACTTTTTGGACCCATGAAGACCGCTACCATGTGAGTCTATTACAGATGATTCAGCCCATAGGCACATTCTCCATATTAAATTCTTTACCGGCTGCTCAAACACACACACACACACACACACATTCAAACACAGCTGACACGTTCACACTATGAGTTGACACATGCATACCATGAAATATGTCAGTTGTGTTTGGGCGGTACTCCTCTACCATCCATTCATGCCAATCCGTAGAGGGATATACTGTGTGTATGTACCTGGTGTGGGCGGCCCCACTCCGCTGACGTTCATCTGCCAGTGGTTAAAGGCGCAGCACACCACGGCGTACTCGCCCGGCTCCAACATCACGTCGCAGCCCACAAACTTCTTGACGGCCCGCTTGCTGTGGGCCAGCAGCCTGCCCAAGGTCAGCTTGTTGCCACTGCCAAACGACGCTCTGAACACCATGATACACAGGTCCAAAAGGTGGCTGTCTGCCGTGTCCGACCGCCTAGGAGGAGGAGGGGAATAGAGATTCAATAGTTTAAAAGTTGGATTGTTTATTTACATGGTCTAAAGGGTTCTTTTTCATTCCAACAGGTGGCTGTTGAGACAGAAAGTACCTGCTGCCCTCCTGGAAGAGGGCGAACTCCAGCGCGGTCCTCTCCAGCATGGTCAGAGCGGTGACCGTAACAGGACCACAGGCTCTACTGGGGAAATAGCCCTGTAACCGCACCTCCTGCCAGTCTGAATGGATCTTACAGATGTCCACCGAGTCAAAGTACCTGTGGAAAGACAACAACAACACAAACATTACACAGACAGAGTTAGAGTCGCTGACTGTGTAACAGTCAGACCCGGGGAATGTGATCTTACAACCTAATGCATAATGACGCTCCTTCGCTCAGAGCCAATTATGATGTCACTGATAACCACTAGCCGCTTCACTACCCAGCCAGTTTCACCACTGCTTCAACTGCACAGACACAAAAGGCAAAGAAAAGCTGCCCAGAAAATAAACATACAATATCTGTTCTACGAATGTCGATGCATCACGTGCTGACATCATTAAATGAAATCTGTAAAGGGTTGTCAATTTTGCTGTTCTGGGCCAACAATAAAACCATAGTCCATTGACAAGGTTAATATCAGTGTGTGATTTCCTAAAAAATAGCAGTGTGGTACACCACAAGGAGTTGTGTTAGGCCCAATTAGAAATCCAAACTATGATGCGCCTCTGCAGCATCTGTTGACATCAGCCCACAAATGCGCACGCACAAACAGTCACGCACACGGCTGCTGCATGCCATGACAGGACTCCCTTACTACACCTTAACTTTACATGAAGGCTATACTGTATCAAAAGAGCACATGGATGCATGCACACGCGCACACCCTCATGGCAGTACTCCAATAAGCCCCATCTTTGATCAGCACAAAGTCTTGTGGAAGACAGCTCCTTCATTTGACTTCTTAAGGCATGAGCTATCTTGACATCCTTTTCCTCTCCCTCTCTTACAAGTTGATGTTTTCCTGATAACTTTGACCAAAACCCAACTCAGAAAACCACCCTCTGACCTGACATTCCAGTCGCTCACACGCACACACGATTCAAATGTATTTATACAGATCAAAGCCAACACTTTACCTACCTCTCCCCCCCCCCCCCCCCCCACACACACAATTTGGCTTGCTAATAAAAATGGCTCTGCTTCAAAGCGACCGCCCCCAGAGACCCAACCAGTGACTGACTCACCCTCTTTTCTTCTCAGTCTGTTTTTCCCCGTTTTATCACCCCCCCCCCCTGCTTTGTCATCTGTCTGCTCCCCTCTTTCGTCTTCCCAGAAGAAGAGAGGGGGATAAGAGGGAAGAGATGGAAGAGATAAAATAAAAAAGCTCTGAAGCCAGAGTGAAGGGCTACTGTGGTGTTCTTAGTTCTTCTACTAGGCTACACTTGTTAAAACGCTGTGAGGACTTCACATCATGTATCTGTTTGTCAAGCACCCTTTACTAGGGATGGGCATTTCAAATCATTTTACTATTCAAATCATATCATGATCTTTTTTCGGCTGTCTGGACAGTTGAAATACAGTGTTCTGGCCTGTATGGACATTGTTTGCAATATTCAAGTGTGTTTACTTCTGTGCAGCATGAGTAGGGAGCTAACATGATGCTGCCCAGACTCCCAGTGCAGACAAAGTGGAGCAGGCCCAGTGATATAACAGAAGTACCTAAAGTAACAAAAATTCTAGTACCGAGCCGTTTTTCATGTTCTAGGCTCGAAAAAGTACAGACGTTTCGGGATACCGGGCAACACTAACAGACAGACACATTGAGACGCATTGAGACGGGACCTACTTGATGAAGTCTCCGTACTCGATCCAGAAGACGCCCTCGCTGCTGCCGTGGGCCATGAGTTCGTGGCGGAGGTGCTGCGGCCAATCAGGCCACTCGTCTGACCAGCTGCCGTTCCAGGAGAAGCGACCCCACGGGTTCCTCAACCGCAGTAGTCTGAGCGGCAGAGAGAGAGCAAAAACAACGCAATCAGGACCGAAAAACTGAAGGACACTTATCAGGGTTCGATAAGTTTCTTACAACTACCAGCGGGAATAAAGGACACAATGACAGGAATCTGAAAAAGAGACATGGCCCTTCTCACCAATAACTTAAAGCCCCACCCCCTTATCATTTGTGACCAATTAGCCCAACCCGGCTCCCACTAGTAACCCAATCGCCTCTCACCTGTAGCCCTGTACGTCCCGTACGTCCAGGATAGAGTAGGCGTGGCGAGGGCGGAGGCCCAACGACTCGTACGTCACATCGTCCACCTTCATGTTCCCTCCTCCGCATGACGCCCCCATTAGAAACCTACTCGCCGCACACAGGACACAGACAGAGATGCCTTCAGACTGCCGCGCAGAGATATCAGCCCACAGAGAGAAGCACGAGATTGAACCTCACGCAACTTTATAGAGCACTGGTCAACAACCGGTCGTTCTCCAAGGCATTCCTAGTTGACCGCCAAACACTTCTGTACGATAAAGCCTTGCGTTCTTTTTTGCCTGTTGGCGGTAGGGTCGGCGACCTGTTGCCATTTTGAACCATTTCGTGTGTCTGAAGGTACAAACTCTGCCTTCCCGGCGGGCCCAGAGAGCAAATCAAGTGCACTATACAGGCCTACCGCTGGCCAATCGGATGGCTCAGATGACCGTGTTTGCAGTAACGCAGCAGGCATAAAAGGAACCTACAGCGAAGCGGATACTGTGAGATATCAAAACGTCTAAAACTATGACTAGAGAGAGACTCGGCGAATACAGCAAAGAGATGCTGTTTCCAACACTTTTATAAGCCCTAAAACGCTCGTTCTTCCTATTTCCACTCGGCGCTGCAGCAGCAATGAATTAGTAGGACTGTGTACTGTATCTATAGGCTTGCACTGTTGTTATTATTAGCGGCTTGGGTCTTTTTCAATATCGAGGAATATTGAGCTTTCTCTGTTCATAGGAGTAACAACACGAATTTGTGCACGAGGCAGAAATAATGCGGCGCGGCTCGACTTTCGCCGCCAGCTGGAAGACGGGTGTCCCTTTTCGGTCACTGTCAGTGGAGGAAAGGGAGAGCGGCGGGATGTTGAGAGGCGGAGCCTCAGTCTGCTGCTCTCTCCCTCTGCTGAGACTGACCATGAGATGCAGGTACCCATCAGCCCAGTCAAATAAAAGAAATAGCCAATGATTGAAATGTATGCTCAGCAGATCTATTACCGGTGCGATCATGGAGCGTACCCCCAAAAAATTATGTAAACGGCCCAAACATTTCTAGCAAAGGCAATATACAGTGACTATGTATCATTGGGCCTATACTTTACTGCACAAACCTCACTGCTACAATACTGTTTTTAATTGGTTAATGTTGCATATGGGCTTACATTTTTAAAGTCCTGTTCAAAAAAGAAAAATCTGAGCGGTAGATCTCGGCTTGCATTTTGACTCAAAGTGATCTTGACTCGGAAAAGGTTGGTGACCACAGTTCGAGAGTTTCCCCGGTTAACACTATCGATGTTTCCTTTACTGTGGCAATTGTGATCGAATCAACGCAACATACCGAAACAGAAACTAACTAGGCAAGAGATTTTGTTGGGAGGCAGAACGCATCGGAGTAGGATTCTATTGCATTGACATGCACTACTCAGCACGTACTCTACACAGACCGATGTGGCAAAACCAATCAGAGCTGCAGTAGGCTTATATGCAAATAGACCATTGACTTATATGGATCTGTGCCATTCACTTTGAACTGGACCGTGTTTACAGCTGTGGTCGTGAGTAGACGCGCTTGTTTTGAGATTAAAGTCGACAAGCTGCTTGTAACCGCGTGTACACATTTTGGTCATATCCTTTGCTAGTTAGGGAGTCATTGATCATTTGTAGTCAGCAACAGGGGAGTGTGATTGCTTCCTACAAGAGCACAAAACGTGTACATCTCTAGACATCTTTGAAAAGCAAGTCAGGTAATGAGCTTTTCTTCTGTCTTAAAGGGACAGTGTTTTATTTTGAGACAGGCATGAATAAGCTAAGTAGCCAATAGGCAGCGGGAAGCATAATTTGTCTGTAATAATGGTGTGGGAATAAGACTGCATTATATTTTGTAAAGTGGTTTCTTGCACCAAACAACACAACAACATGTCTGAAGGACAAGTGGATAAACAGGTTCATGTCAAGCCCTGCATATTGTTTTTCAAAAGTCTCAAGTGTTCACAGTAAACGTGCGCTGGAAGTTGCACAGAAATTTTGCGCTTAGCAGACCTGAGGTTTGCTCAGTGTCTAGGAAAAATTAGAAGGTACATTGATCACGTGTCACCTTAAAACTCTTGGGGGCGGTTGCCAAAACGGATCCAGATATAAGCCTACTCATTGGACTAAAAAGCATTCTCCATTGAAACTGCTTGTTAGTCAAGGAGTAGACTTAATCAGGGTCCATTCAATAGGCCACGTCATGACTTCTCAAATGAATGGACTTGTTCTTGACCTAGACTCTCGAGTAACTACTTCATACCTCGTGCCAATCTGTGCACATCATGATACATATACACAGCACACCCCCCCCCCCGAAAGACAAATCTCCTCTATCTCCCTTACCCGGCCTCCTTGGAGCTCAGCATCTTGGCCCAGATGAGGTCCGTGTCGATGGGCTCCTCGCGGGGGTTGGTGGAGCTGACCTGCAGCATCAGGGAGTCACACGGCGCCCCCGTCAGCGTGGCCAAGCCCTCAATGGCGCGCCCCGCCTGCAGGGCGAAGTAGGAGCCATGGAGCTTGGCCAGGGCCTTCTCTATCAGGGCCACCCAGAGCTGCTTACGCTGAGCCTGGCGAGGGAGAGAGAGGAAGGAGGAATGGAGAACGGAAGGAGAGAGAAGAAAAGAGGCAGAGGGGGATAGAGGTGGTGAAGTAGGAAGGACAGAGAAAGGTAGTGAAGGGGATAGAGGGACGTGTATGATGGAGAAAGGGAGGGAGAGAACAGTAGGCAAGGGGAGCGAGAGAGCGAGGAGGTAAAATCTATGAGCAGTGAATGAACCTTGCAACACAATGAACATAACAGGGACGACCACGTTCAGAGTTCACAGAGGCGGCGAGGGACCACGCGTGAGTGCGTGTGTTGTCCCAGCCCTTACCTGGGAGAAGAGCAGGTATCCGTACTCATCGCAGGGAAGCATGTCGTCCACCAGCACGGTGATCCAGGTACCATCCTTACAAAGCCTGACCTGGTAGGCCCCCTCCTGGCAGATCCCCCTGGTGATCATCACCCTCTCCACCAGCTCTGGACGCTCAGCCAGCACCGCCAACGCACTCAGGAACCTGCAGGGGGGAGGGCAGCAATGCGATAGTCAGTCAGCAAGTCGGTGCAGGCATAGCGTGGAAAACCCGACCCTGGGCAAACACAGTGACTCGGGTCTGGTTTCCACTAGGGACTCTTTTGGCACTGCCTACGTCGATAAGGGGAGAGAGAGAGAGAGAAAAAAACTATTCTGGGGACTCTCCCAACAAATCACAATGCAGACATGCCAGAACTCCGCCATTCAAAACCAAGGTTTACAGGCACAGCCTTTGCAGTGGTTTTAGTTGATGCAAACTAGCCACTTGCAAAATGCACTCATTAAAAATAACTTCTGTTTTCTAACATCTTGCTAGCTACGATTTGGGATTTTATTCAAGAGGATAAAGTAATCGCATAGTTCCTCTATGCCAAGAGTCCATCATTGAAACCAGATCCTAGTCACTGTGTTTCCGAGACGAATGCAGGCAGGCATACGTATATACGTATATAAGTTAGTAAAAGTCAGTCAGACAATATAACTTATTCTTCACATTTATGACCAGATTCAGGATTGTGTGGGTTCTACGTTATTTCCTACTTCACAGTAGGGCCGAAATTCCTTCTTGAACATGGGAACGTTCATATGCAAGCATTTCGCCAAAACCCCCGCAATAACATCTGCTAAACACATGTATGTGACCAATAAAATTGGATATGGAATTGATTAGATGCCTTAATGACCAACTTGAATGGGATCCGTAAATATGAATTTTAAAAAATGACCCGAGTTTAGCCAAGGGAAGGAAAATCACTGAGCTATGGTGGGAGAAAGGCAGGACCCACGATTGGCTAAGATAATGGAGGGATAAAGGAGAAGTACCTTCTGGAGCACAGTGCCACGCTCACTCAGCCGGTTACGTGCCAATTCTTAAACGAGATGGGTGAGGCTTAAGACGGTGTGAACGATTCTGAATGAGTGTAAACAAAAGAAGAGGTCTCGATAGAAGTGCAAAGCTCATTCAAGGTATTTTCCTCCTACGTGTGTCTCCAAAGTGGGATAACAAGTTTAGCACATTTCAAAGCAGCATAACTTCCCCATGTTTCCTCCAACTGCAGCGTACGACACGCCATTCTGTAGCTCTGCTTCTGTACCTTTCTCAATCCATGGTTGACTTGCCACCGACCGAAACCCCTAAAATAGCCAGGCAGAAGCCAAAACGTAGGAGGAGAACATTGAGAGGAAGCAGACTAGAGGGAGGTTATGGAACGCAGGAGATCTTCCTGCTAATCTGCCCTTCCTAGAGCTGAGCCCCTTCGTTTGAGGCTTTACTCAGCAAGCACTCCCTGAGTGTGTGTGTGTGTGTGTGTGTGTGTGTGTGTGTGTGTGTGTGTGTGTGTGTGTGTGTGTGTGTGTGTGTGTGTGTGTGTGTGTGTGTGTGTGTGTGTGTTTGTCTGTGTGATCTCGAAGCTAGACAATCGGTCTCAAGAGGGGCCTTCTTGCATGATATTCTTCCCGTATCATCTCAACGAGACATTTTTCAATAGCAACTCCATCTCCCTGTCTGCACCGGGTTACGGTGCAAGACAAGCGTGGACGATCTGGCCATTCAAGCCCATGCAAATCCAATCAATGCAAATCAGATTAAAAAAAGAAGCGAATCAAAATCCAATTACTTCGGGCGCAGCGACAAGAACGCTGGACTAGGACGGGTTTCTAGCCTCTCCGGCCGCTCAAGGGTGGGTTGATGTGACGGTATGCGATTTGACATGTGGTTGCCTGGCTGGGGATGTGTAACATGGACTGGAAATGTGACTAGGGGTGTGATTCAGAATGGGAATTGGGTCACTTCCTGTAGTGTGAGAGAGAGAGAGAGTGGAGGGGTGCCTGGGGAGGGTTATTTTCGATAAGCGGCTGTGTATGTGTGTGTGTATTTGAGAGTAAAAAGTGTATGAGAATGAGTGTGTGTGTGTGTGTGTGTGAGAGAGAGATGATGAGTGAATAAGTGTGTGTGTGTGTGTGTGTGTGTGTGTGTGTGTGTGTGTGTGTGTGTGTGTGTGTGTGTGTGTGTTTGTAGGAGTGACTACACAGGCCCCAAGGACAACCAAAACAAGGGCGTGGAGATAAACCCTATGTGTCCAGACCTACATTCCTCTGAATAATCCTACAGTCAGGTGCTGTATCAGTACATCTGGCTGCCTCACCCCTCCTCTCTCTCTTTCCCTCTCCCCAGCTCTTTCTATCTATTTATTTACCTCCTCCCTCTCTCTCTCTTTAGCACCCCCCCCCCCACACACACACACACTCTCCCTCCATGTCTCTCCCTCTCTCTCTCTCTGCTTTAGGCCCAGGGAGTACATCTATATTCATTGTTCAGTGATAAACTACACGGACCACCAGTGTGTTTGTTTATTCTCTCCCACTGACCTTTAAGACGAGCGATGAGAGATCACCTCTCACATGCAGAGTGGAGTTGGTTTATTCATTCAGAAACACCTTAGTAAACAGACCAGGGAGGGCAGAGACAAAACACTGTTTCTAACAAGCACAGCAGGCACACCGAACACGCAGGCCACGTATATAGCACGCTGTTTGGCACCCACACACCCACACACCCACTACGAAGCTGCACACAGTGAAGACAACTCACCAACAGTTTCCCAGCAGGCCTTGCAGGATGTCCGAGGGCCGAGGGGTGCGGAAGACAGACCATTTGACGCCCCGGTCCTTAAAGTTGTTGCAGTTGATCTCGTGAGGGCGGAGCCACTTTTTGATTCGCTGCTGGACGCTGTCGCCCTCGGGAAAGCCCACGGATTGGGGGCTGGGAGGGAAGCTGTCGTCCACGAAGTTCACCACGTTCTAAAATGACGGAGAGATATAGAACATGACCCTTAACCTCCAGACGAGACGGAGGTTACACAACAGTCCATCTGAGAAACCACACACATATCAGTAGAGTCCGATGGTGTAAGTCAGTGGCCTGGGTACAAGCGTGAGTCATTTGCTTGGCTGAATAAGTGCATTATCATACTGGCATCGAGACTAGTCAAAACAAGACTAAGTCACCACACGGAGATAAAATATGTACTGTATTGTTGGCTGCAATCCGGAAATCCCACAATATAGGGAAGAGTGGGGTAAGTTGAGCGAAAGGGTTCAATGAGCCACACCTTGGTTTCTAGGAAACCAGACACAAAGTGTCATGTGACCAAATATTTAGGAAGAGGTCATAATTTCATGGAGTCTGTGAAGGAAGAAACCACATAGACAAAGTGATAAGCAAGTTAGCTCCAAAAATCGGATTTACACAAAGTCAAAATTAATTTATTGTTATAGGTTTCATGATGCTTGTATCTAAACCAAAGTAGCTCGTTTTAACATTGCTTTAATATAAGTTGGGGTCTCTATAAGCTACAACATGAGGTTATAAACCTAGGATGAAAGTGCATCCTTTGGGCTAATACAGTCCAAAAGTTTGCCTTGGGGTAAGCCGAAGGCAATGGGGTAAGTTGAGCCAATGGCGGCCATACCCCATACAAATGACTATAACACGATGTGCGTTTTGTTTTTTTGTGTGTAATGTGTTATAGATACAGTTGAAGTCGGAAGTTTACATACACTTTAGGTTGGAGTCATTAATTCTCATTTTTCAACCACTCCAAAAATGTCTTGTTAACAAACTATAGTTTTGGAGTCAGTTAGGACATCTACTTTGTGCATGACAAGTCATTTTTCCAACAATTGATTACAGACAGATTATTTCACTTATAATTCACTGTGTCACAATTCCAGTGGGTCAGAAGTTTACATACACTGAGTTGACTGTGCCTTTAAACAGCTTGGAAAAAAACTGAAAATGGTGTCAAGGCTTTAGAAGCTTCTGATAGGCGAAATGACATCATTTGAGTCAATTGTACCTGTGGATGTATTTCAAGGCCTACCTTCAAACTCAGTGCCTCTTTGCTTGATATTTGATATAATGGGGAAATCAAAAGAAAATCAGCCAAGACCTCAGAAAAAAATTGTGGACCTCTACAAAGTCTGGTTCATCCTTGGGAGCAATTTCCAAACGCCTGAAGGCACCACGTTCATCTGTACAAACAATAGTACGCAAGTATAAACACCATGGGACCACGCAGCCGTCATCCCGCTCAGGAAGGAGACGCGTTCTGTCTCCTAGAGATGAACGTACTTTGGTGCCAAAAGTGCAAATCAATCCCAGAACAACAGCAACGGACCTTGTGAAGATGCTGGAGGAAACAGGTACAAATTATCTATATCCACAGTAAAAATGAGTCCTATTTTGACATAACCTGAAAGGCCGCTCAGCAAGGAAGAAGCCACTGCTCCAAAACCGCCATAAAAAAGCCAGACTACGGTTTGCAACTGCACATGGGGACAAAGATCGTACTTTTTGGAGAAATGTCCTCTGGTCTGATGAAACAAAAATAGAACTGTTTGGCCATAATGACCATCGTTATGTTTGGAGGAAAAAGGGGGAGGCTTGCAAGCCGAAGAACACCATCCCAACCGTGAAGCACGGGGGTGGCAGCATCGTGTTGTCGGGGGTGGTTTGCTGCAGGAGGGACTGGTGCACTTCACAAAATAGATGGCATCACGAGGAAAGAAAATTCTGTGGATATATTGAAGCAACATCTCAAGAGATCAGTAAGGAAGTTAAAGTTTGGTCGCAAATGGGTCTCCCAAATGGACAATGATCCCAAGCATTCTTCCAAAGTTGTGGCAAAATGTCCTAAGGACAACAAAGTCAAGGTATTGGAGTAGCCATCACAAAGCCCTGACCTCAATCCTATTTGTGGGCAGAACTGAAAAAGTGTGTGCGAGCAAGGAGGCCTACAAACCTGACTCCGTTACACCAGCTCTGTCAGGAGGAATGCGCCAAAATTGACCCAACTTATTGTTGGAAGCTTGTGGAAGGCTACCCGAAACGTTTGACCCAAGTTAAACAATTTAAAGGCAAGGCTCCCAAGAAAGAAAGAAAGAAAGAAAGAAAGAAAAGAAAGAAAAGAAAGAAAGAAAGAAAGAAAGAAAGAAAGAAAGAAAGAAAGAAAGAAAGAAAGAAAGAAAGAAAGAAAGAAAGAGAGAGAGAAAGAGAGAGAGAAAGAAAGAGAGAGAGAGAGGAGAAAGAGAAAGAAAGAAAGAAAGAAAGAAAGAAAGAGAGAGAGAAAGAGAGAGAGAAAGAAAGAGAGAGAGAGAGAGAGAAAGAGAAAGAAAGAGAGAGAGAAAGAGAAAGAAAGAGAGAGAAAGAGAGAAAGAAAAAGAAAGAAAGAGAGAAAGAAAAAGAAAGAAAGAGAGAAAGAAAAAGAAAGAAAGAGAGAAAGAAAAAGAAAGAAAGAGAGAGAGAAAGAGAAAGAAAGAGAGAGAAAGAGAAAGAGAGAAAGAAAAAGAAAGAAAGAGAGAGAAAGAGAAAGAGAGAGAGCAGCGAGAGCAGCGAGAAGGGATGAAAAAAAAATGACTGAATGACACTGTAGAGGTACACTGACCCCAAAAAATAAAACAAACATGTACCCGCGTGAGAGATGCTGAAAGAGTAGCAGAGGCACACAAGGTCTTATCTGTTGACATGGAGTCTGAGCTTGTTAAACTCATAAAGAATCTCCCGGAACAGTTTCATGGGCTTAGAAGCCTCAAATGCAGAGAAGTTGCCTACAAAATTGGCACATCCTCCCCCTCTCCCGGACAACTGGTCAAGAAATGGAAGGGTAAGTGATATTGAACAGAGAGATCGTTATCTAAATGTAGACGTACATTTAAGATATACAATATACCACACCCCCATTCCGTGAAATAAACTTTCACCTACCAGCACCCTCATGTGACACCCTCACGGGACACCCTCTCCGACTTACCCCAAAGCGGCTCAACGCACACTGTCCCTACGCTCAACTTAACCCAAGAGACCACTTTTTTGGACAAGCGGCCTTTTCAAAACTGTAATGTTTACATGAATACTGCTTATTTTCTGGGATACACGACATCATGCAATATATGTCGGCATCTGTGTTAGAAACAACACTATATTTCCCTTAACATAGCGATGCTGAATGTAAAGACAAATGGCTCAACATACCCGACTTCTTCCCTACTGTAAATATAGTATGTGCAAACTAACAACACATGTCAAATATCCTAAACATGCCAGAGTAGCCTAAACATGCAACTATCAGAGATCTAAGGTTAGGACTATAAACCACTATAGTCCCTAGCCTACATGCTCTCTGTCTGACGTCTGTGTTAAAAGGACGATGATTAATTCGGAGGCCTGCAGGCCACCGTAGGAGCCACAGAACGCTGAGTCGTGTACCAGGAAAAACATTGGCAGTGAGTATTCATGTTGCTAAAGGAGCCTCTCCCTGCTGTTAAAACATTAAGATGCACACACAGCACGGAAGGTGCCAAGACGCATCAAGACGTATATTCCCGAGATCAAGAAGACGGCACGCTGAATCTCACAGCGATGCTTCTAAAACACACCGACCTGTGCACCCCGTGAAGCACTTTCCAGCTAAGTCGTGCTTCTTTGAAATGTGCAATTGAAATAATCTGTCCAGAATATCTACTTCAATTCCAAATGTAAGTGATCACTGTTTAACAAAACAGTTTGAATTTACGCTAACCAACCTACAATAATGACCTGACACTATCACTCTGTCAAAACCCTGCTCAACAAACCCGAGGGAACTCATACAAAGACTAGCCTATGCTATTTCCTCTGTGCGCTGTTGGTAGTGGTGGGATTCTGCATCCTGAACCAATGGAAAGTACTGGAAGCACCCCGGCAGTGCACAGTCAATTGAGACAAATTGATTCGTCACCCTACCCAAAAAGCCACTTCTGTTGCCCTCGACACCGTGGCAGACAGCGGCACATTGGCCCCTGCCCCCGTTTCCCATCATGCCCCAGAAGACTTAGCCCTCCCCCCCCGGGGTCCATCGGTGGCTCACTGGCTCAGTGGCTCTGCAGTTCAGAGGTTTACACCGCCCCTGTTTGTTGTCGGGTTTAGCCAGCAACCGATAACATTTTCCTTTGCTTCACAGCAGTTGGGGGGGGGGGGGGGCTTTCAGCGTTGACTGACCTGCAAAGAGAGAGGCCTCTTTTAACTTGAGTTCCAAAAGCCACTCGCCGACAACACAGGACCTCGGAGAGACGGCAGCGTGTAAGAAATGGGATAAACATGTACAGTGTATGTGGCGCGTATCCACTTTCAGCACACGTGGGAATCAAAGGCAAACGAGGACGAAGCAGATGACTCATCGTGACACGTGCAGAAACAGGACAGACTGCCACGGCGAAACAGACACAAACAGTCCCACGCAGCGTTTAGTGTCCCTTCAGCTCTTCTCGCCAGGGCCAGCTGTTTTGAGGCCTGTTGTGATGGCGACATTGCAACACAGTGCTGGTCTGACTGCCTGACTGTCTCTGATGGAACCGTGTTGGGTAATTCTCAAGGCTGGGCCAATGCCAATGCCTGAGAGCACTCTACTGCAGTCGCAGTCACAGTTCACGGCTAGGCTAGTCCGGCTAACAAAACACACAGCACTCCAGCTGTCTGAGTCTCTATAGAAACCTGAATCAATACTGGGACATTTGAATAGGGAGAGGGAGTGACTGGCACGATGCTACAGTCAACCTACTGATCGTGGCAATAGATGGCTATTGAATGGCTATTGAGCCAACATGACAGTGGCACACTTATTGAACCGCCATGACATAGAAACAGCGGCGATAACGTTTACACTGGTTTATTGTACACTGGTTTATTGCCAATACAGCCCGTTGAAACGTGTGGCGGTTGAAATATGTCCGAGGAGAAAGTGGTGATTCGCCTGGCGCTCCAAGGCTCCCAAGCGTTCAGTTAAAATCCACCTGTCTGCCTACTGTTTGAATCGTGCTGTCATTTATCCGTGGCGATTTAATGAAAAGTAGAATGGACCATATGACGTTGACGTCAACAGAGGGAACATAATCAATATGTTTAGTGTGCTCTGCATGCTCCTAAAAGAGAGTTAATTACCATGTTTCCACCAAGACGGGGCTTCACAGAAAAAGAAAGAAACATGCCAGCACGCCTCAGCGTTGTTAACCGGTCTGAAATGCTACAGTGGACAGGCACATATTCAACATATTGTGACGTGGAATCTACATGGGGGGGGGGGGGGGGGGGTTGTTTTGAGGGTAAAATTTCAAACCACATGATAATGTCATCATGGTAATACATTTTCAACATAGACAAAATATAGAAAATATTTTGGAATTTCTATCTGGGAAACAACGTCAGATCTTCAACGTAATATCCACTATTAGGGGGGGGAAAAAAACTATAGGCTGGGCAGCACCTCATACTGGATAGTTGATCTCGCTACAGCTATCCTTTCGGTCTCCCATCCAGGGTTTTAACCAAGCCCATCCATCCTAAGCTTTGACATTTGTCACTGACTATATGTGCTATGGTGAGAATGATCGGAGAGAAATCCCCACTATTAGAATCACTGCTGCTATTGAAGTCATTCCAAAGTGTAGGTTCAACAGAGAAAATGTAATGTAACCATACTTTATCACTCATATAAATGGCAATTATGCTGTTTAGACAAATATAGTGTTTGGGAAGTCAACAACGGCTATTGTTTAAATTCAACCCAGGATTCAACAACAAAAAATAGACCGTACATATAGGCCTAGGGTTTCAAGCTCTGGTTGACTTCAAATGATATCTACAAGTTAAATAATACATACACTGTATGTTGGATTCAGCTAAAAATAGACCGTACATATAGGCCTAGGGTTTCAAGCTCTGGTTGATTTCAAATGGTATCTACAAGTTAATAACACATATGTTGAATTCACATCTCCAGGTCAGGTTAAAAAGTTAAGGAATAGGATTTAATCAAATCAAACTGTATTTAAAGTGCATTTAAAGTTTGACGTGATTAAGTCCCATTTTTTTACTTCAACTTTTTTGTTGTTGAAATGGAGACGTGAATCCAACATACCAATGACTCATTTGTAGACAAACTGGTATTAAAGCCAGACGGTGTGGCACAGATGGAGCTAACCAAGCAGAAGATACATCTCCTTCAAAATGTTGATATTTGGTTTCGTTGTCAACCAAACTCAATTCAATATTACTTTTGTAAAACAGTCAAATAGCCTGTGAAAGCTTAAAACCTTCAAATGAGCAACACATCCATGGTCACATTTTGAGGTTACTGTAACAATAAATGCCCTATTTAATCATAGGAAGCGTGCTTGTTCAGGGTCGCAGGTCTGTGGAAACCTTCATAATTGCTATAATAACCGGCGCAGAATCTCAAACGGTGTCGATCACTTGCACCATGTACTTTAAATGTAATCTCAACTGCCATCCAGGTCATTTGGTTGTGCTATTAGACGAAGCACAGTAATAGTGCATTAAGTTATTGTATAAACAAACAAAAATGTCTGACAATGTATTCCCCTTTGACCTGTGTTATGCTATGAAAATGCTTGAAAGCGCAGTGATAACACATTTGGGAATTTTGAGTGGGTGAAAATAGGCTGGAATCTCATTGATCAACGTATCTTAACAAATATTACCCAATTCCCCACGTTGAAAAGACGTGGTGTGCCCAGTGGGTTGGAACTATTTCTTAACAGTGTACTGACACGTTTTTGTCTATTACTTAAAACCTCAAGTAATAGATTATGGAGGGACAATGTCTATCTGGATGGATGTCTTTGTCCGTATACTGTCTAAATACCATCTTTGCTCCACTCTCATATAGCTTCCGTTCTTGATCTACTTGTCGGTGACAAGTCATTAATGAAATAATGGCTAGGCAGTGGTGGAAAATGTACGCAATTGTCATACTTGAGTAAAAGTAAAAATACCTTCATAGAAAATGACTGTAACCCAGACTGTAAAAGTTAAAGTAACCCAGAAAAACCCTACTTGAGTAAAAGTCTAAAAGTATTTGATTTTAAATATACTCAAGTATCAAAAGTAGATGTAATTGCTAAAATATACTTCAGTATCAAAAGTAAAAGTAGAAATGATTTCAAATTCCTTATTTCAAGAAAACCAGAGTGCACAATATTCTAGTTTTTAAAAATATCTACAGATAGCCAGGGGCACAGTCCAACACTCAGACATCTTTTACAAATAAGTGTGTAAATTGGACCAATTATTTTTTACACCACGTGGCTAGGAGATATACCTCTACAATGTTGTGGTCATCTAAGCACTCTTCGGAGTGGTCTGACGACTCCTGGTGGTCCCTGCCCCCAGTCCACCTAGTCGTGCTGCTGATCCAGTTCTGCCTGCGGCTATGGAACCCTGACCTGTTTCACGCGCTACCTTGTCTCTCTCGCGCTCTCGTCGCAAACCGGGAAGTTCCATGGCATCAATCCGCTAAAGAAGGGTCGGAACCCAGTGTAAAGTTGTGACGCCTCACAACATGTCAAACAAATCAAATGCCTTGCTTGGGTTGGAGCTCCAAAGGTGCTCACCAGATTAGTGCCGTAGGAGCCAAAGTCAATAAAACAAGCACTGCTGACTAAAAAGCAGACATTTTAGAACGTTCTCTGTTATTTCGAGATGAGCTAAAGCTGTGGCAAGAGGAGGGAAATGGATGTTGCGTATCATGTTTAGCCAATCAGGTTGCAGCAGTCTGTTCTTTTACCCCTGGTCTTTCAAAATAAAAAAGACTGCTGCAACCTGATTGGCTCAATGCGATACGCAACATCCGGGACTAGCATTAGCTACTCTAGCATGGTGGTGGAAAATGGTGTTTCATAAAGAATGTATACATATTCTCCCCTGTTTTCTTCCGCCTTCTCACCATTAAATAGAGTTAAAGACATTCTGCGGTCCATTTGTATACTTTGTAGCCAGTAGTTCTGAAAGCAGCGCTCACGATCCAAAAGAGGCCTCTGAAAATGGCGTACTACGTCACATTTGTGCACCTCACCTCGCTCTCGGACGTGCCTCTTTGCTAGCTGTCACTCGAGTGGCTGAAGCTCATTGGTTGAACTCAAATTGCTAGGGGGCTGGATCACGTGGGGGGTAATGTGCAGAAAATGGGGCCGCACAGCTTCCAGATAAACGGTCGCTTTAAAAACTAGGGATTTCGTGGCTAACTGAGGTAAGACTGTAATTCTGCTCATAGATTGTAAACTTATGAACTACACATTAACACATCCAGCCCAAACCGGGAGGTTTAAATAATAATTAGCAGTCACCAAAGTTCCGGAGCATGTCTTTAAGGAGGAAAATGACACCTTTTGCAGCCTAAATGAAGAACGTTTAATGTACAAACCGGCCCACGGGGGGATACGAATGTATAGCAGGCTGCATGGATTCCCTTTGGACGGTAAAATGAAATGACTCAATATCGGTATCTGCCAGCCTTTGGACTACATACACGACAACTCTCAAAATATGTCCTACCCGGACGGAAAGCAGTGATGCACATGCCTGTAGAAGAGTCTACCTTCTACAGGCATGTGGGGAGAGGGTTGAAATGTAACAAACAAATCAAAATACCAGTGGACCATTCAAACCGTTTTTGCAAGACACAATTCTCCAGCGACATGATTTTGAAGGTACGGGAGCTCGAGCCTACACCTTCTATAACCACTGTGGTTATTATTTGACCCTGCTGGTTACCTCTGAATGCACTCTTCTAATCTCCACCTGGCACAGCCAAAAGAGGACTGGCCATCCCTCAGAGCCTGGTTCCCCTCTAAGTTTCCTCCTAGCTTCTTGCCTTTCTAGGGAGTTTTTCCTAGCAGCTGTGCTCCTGCATCTGCATTGCTTGCTGTTTGGGGTTTTAGACTGGCTTTCTGTACAGCACTTTGTGACAACAGCTGATGTAAAAAAAGGGCTTCATAAAATACATCATTTGAAGGTATTTTAGCATCTCGTGTGAGGCTGAGGCAGTCATGAGGCACCCTGGGGGAGATAGATTCACTGCACGGGGGGAGAGTGTGCTTAGCCGACTCCACCCTCCCTAAACTAAGCTGTGCCGCTCGATGCTCCCGCTGATTACATTTGCTTTAGGGAAGCGGATAATTGCTACTACTCTACTCCCCCGTTTCTAAAAATAAAATGCCCCGTGTTCACCTTAGCGTGCACATGGGTAGCACCACAGCTGCAAAGGAAAAAAAAAGGGGGGGGGGTATGGTGCACAGGGGGATAGAAGTGAGGAGAGGGGGAAGAGAGAAGGGGAGAACGGTAGCACCAGGGACAGAAGGGAATAGAGGAGAGGGGGAAGAGAGAAGGGGAGAACGGTAGCACCAGGGACAGAAGGGAATAGAGGAGAGGGGGAATAAAGAAGGGGGGAATGGGAAGAGAGGAGGACGACGGTGGGATGCGATATTGGGAGTGAGGGATGAGAGAGGAGAGATGAAGGGATACATTTAGTCTAGGTGTTCAAGAGGAGGAGACGAGAGGCCCTCCATCATCCTTCCTGTACAAGCCGGCTTCCCACCCACGCTCCCAAAGGTGAACCCGCAACTCGCAGAGCAGCATTTGACATAAATAATGCATGGTAGAGCCAACGTTGTACCATTATAAAAATGACACGATACCATCCACATGGAATGAAATGCATACGTGTGAGTGACAACGTTCCTGTATCAGTTTAAATGTACCCCCCATTTTCTTGCTTATGACAAAGAGCGTAGGCAAACATGATGAAATTCTGTGGCTTTTTAAAATCCAGATTCCATGGTGTCGAGATAAAGCAAACTTGAAAAAGTCAAAAAGTGAGGCATCTTCCTTCTCTACCTCTCCCTGGGGTTAGTCCTATGTCCCCTCACCCAGTGTGTTTTATACACTGCCAAACAAATAGCGGACTACCAACCCTTATGTGGCTGGCTACTTAATTGACTAATACATTTTTTCGGGCCAAACATTTTGCTGGGGGGGCATGCCCCCGCACCCCCCCCTAGCAGGTACATATTTTTTTCATTACGCTGGCTACTTTAGGTTTTTGGGAACACACTGTTCACCCAAACAGGCGGTTGCCACGGGTTACATCAAGCTGGCTACGAGACCAATCAAAACGCTTTGCGCTAGAGTACTGAACCAAAATGACCCGTTGGGTCTTTTAGTATTTAAAGATGAACACGAGGGGTGGGGCAAAGGGACGTCACTCTACATTAGGTGTTTTAATCTGGAGATTAGTTTGTAATTACAAAGGGTAATTAGGGTTTCTCCATTAAGAAAAACCCTTGATTAATTCTTCCAGACTGACATTTATGCTGGTTAATGAAAATTCATTGTTTCTTGATGGGGGTCAGCGTCATTATGGCTAGAGAATCTAAGCTTTTCTTAGCCATTT
Source organism: Oncorhynchus kisutch (assembly GCF_002021735.2). Classification (NCBI taxonomy): domain Eukaryota; kingdom Metazoa; phylum Chordata; class Actinopteri; order Salmoniformes; family Salmonidae; genus Oncorhynchus; species Oncorhynchus kisutch. The sequence continues at coordinate 22,685,762 of NC_034193.2, forward strand.
GAGAACTTTCTAACCTCTTGTAATCTTGCAATAGTTTATTAAAATGGTTATTTCTAAGTTTACTTTGAGAAAATGTCAATATAAATGTAATTGTACAGACTGAGGTTGATTTTTATGCATTGACTGACGCCATTGCAAAAAAAACACATTTCACTGTTTCAATTTATCACCTCTTAAATAAAACATGTATTATGATTCACGGCTCCTTGTGTGAACTGAAGACTGAAAACAGACTGGCAGTGTCTGTCTGTGTGAGAGAAAGAAAAGCCAGAGAGACAAATTCTTTATGCAGATCAGAAAGTGTTCCCGGGGCTTCATGGTGTATTAGCGTGAAGTTGCCCCTAGACACTGATCTCCAGTCAGTTTAGCATGTTCCCCACTAATGGTTAAGGTTAGGATTGTGGGAGGGAAAGCTGATCCTAAATGTGTATAGCTCACTTAAAACACCTGCCTGGACGTGATCGAGAGATCCTTATGGGCTTTATAACCCTCTTGCGCCACACATACTGCAATGATAAATATGATACACACAGACTCTGGGCTTGCGAGCAACTTACTCACGGACAAACAAAACCCTTTCACGTCGGAGCATTTTTAAAGACAGACAACCACTAATTAGAAACCATTATGAGATATGAAGAAGATCGGGAGATTTGTCCTGGTTTCAGAATGACTATTTGGGATAAACAGAGATGTTCGGGACTGCCGGTGTAACCAAGGGACAAACGTTCACCCCGTGCCCCATTAAAAATCAACTAATGAGAAGACAGAAACTACGACAACAAAAGCCTATTAGGGTCTCTTGGCAGCGTCTTTAAAAGACGAGGCAGATCGGCGTTGCCTGCTAATCACTGGGACCATGGTAAAGTAGCCGGAGAATTAGAAATTGTGCCGCTTGGCAGTTCACAGTTGCAGTGTGACGCATATAAAACGTCCCGACTGCATTTATTATTCATGGCACCATGAAATATGCTCTTTGGGAAACTCGTTGACTGTTCATCTCTCCTGAAAGTGATGCTGACGTGTCAGTTTCAAACTCTTTGGAAACTGATGTAAGTTGCTCGGGTATGATGTCAGTTCTCTTGACATGTGCTCCTCCCCCCCCCCCCCCCGGGTTCCCAGAGTGACTTACCTCTCGACAGAAGGTGGTGATGTTCTCCCAGAGTTCCTTGGCTTCGCCTTCGTCATTGCGCCGCCTTGCCTCCACGTGCATGCTCTCCCTCCTCTTCAGTGGCTTGGCCACCTTGCGCAGCGTCAGGTACTGCTGGGCTGTGTGGCATGCCGCGCAGTTCTTAGACTTGACGTCGTTGAGCAACGTGCACGCCGGACAGCCCCACTGCTTCTCCTGCAGTAGCGTGCACGAGGAAGAGGAGGACGAGGAGGACGAGGAAGAGGAGGAGGTGTTGGTGGCCGAGGGCGAGGGGTAGACCCGGGCTTGTTTCCGGGCCTTGTGTCCAGAAGAAGATGAGGAGGAGGCTGAGGAGCAGGAGCAGGGGCCGGGGAGACCGCAGTGCGGGCAGCAGCGAGAGCTAGGCTCCTGGAAGCCATGCAGCTTGGAGGAACCGCAGGCCGTGCACTTGGCCACCCCGGTGGGGTTGCGGAGGGTACATTTGGAGCAGGCCCAGGTGCTGAAGTCCGGACTGGAGGGGCTGGCCGGAGTGAAGCGCACCGTCTCACAGCCCACCAGGTCGATGAGGTCGGCACCGGCCCGCGACGAGCGACATGCCTCGCACTTGGACGAGCCGCTAAGGTTGGGCAAGGAGCATCCTGGGCACTTCCAAGTGGGGGGCGATGTAACGGGGGCGTGGGAGGTGTGATGGGGGTGGGGGCCGTCCTCCTCCTCCAGGATGCTGAGGCGCTTGCTGGGGAAGGAAGGCTCCTGAGGCTGGGCTTGCTTAGGTTTGGCAGGGCGGAGGGGAGGGCAGGGCGGAGGGGGCGCGTAGGCCGTGGAGGGCGAAGTGGGGCTGGGGGCGTTGAGGTTAGGGTTGGGTGGCCGCCCTGGCGGGGGCACCTCTCTCCTGCTGCGGGGCACTGGGTTGTTCTGGAGAGAAGAGAAGGGCGTGAAAGGGGAGGAGAGTGGCGTAGGAGGCAAGTTGGTGTCGGGGGGCTCCTGCGGTTCGCAGGGGGCGGCTGCGGGGGGCGAGTCGTCTGTCAAGTCTATGAGGAGTGGAGGGGCGGAGGCCCCTGCTACGTGGACGGGAAACCCTAGCACGGGCGTGCGAACCTCGGGCACCACCAGTGCCTCGGGTGGGATCTTGGGCAGCGACAGTTTCCTTGGTCCCCCGCAGGCCGAACACGACAATGCAACAGGAGTATTATGAAGCGTGCATCGCGGGCACGCCCAGCCTGAGTGGTGGTGCTGCTGCCCATCGGGTCCACCCAGGCCGCTCAGACCCCCCACCTCCCCGTTGCTCTCCGACCTCCTCAGCGCCTCCTCCTTGGCCGGCTGCTGCCCGCGGGGCTCCAGGAGAACCATGGGAGTCATGACTGGCGCCGGAGGCTGCGGCGGCGGGGGCAGGAAGCCGTTGGTGGTAGCGGCCATGGTTGTGGTCGGCGTGGGGGTGCCCAACGAGGGTCCGAAGCCACAGACGGTGCAGGCGCCGGAGCCCTGGGGGTTGTTGAGGGTGCAGCGGGGGCAGGCCCAGCGTTGCTGCTCCTCGGTGCTGCTCAGCCTCAGGATCTGGTTGAGGTCGGGTTTCTGGCGCGGCGCCTCGCAGATGGAGCAGCGTGGCGCCACCCCCGAGTTCAGGAAGGTGCAGCGGCCGCACGACCACTCGCTGTCTTGCACTGCCGCCGCCATGGAGCCCGGGGACTGAGAATGGCTGTATGAAAGAATGATAGAAAGAGAGAGAAGAGGAGGACAAGTGGGAGATGGGGAGCAGAAGTTAAAAGGGAAGTTTTGGATAAGTGAGGGGGTGAGGAGAGAAGATGGAAAGAGAGGGGGAGAGGAGAGAGAGATTAGCCAGTGCAGTGGAATCAAAATCTCCCTCTTCGGGGAATTGAGGGCAGTAAATCCATGCACAATGCCCCTGTGATGAGAGGAGCCAGCCAGACAGCCAGCCAGCCAGTCAGTCAGACAGACGAAGCTGCCGCTGGTACTACTACGGGAGAATACAGAGTGAATCCTCTCACAAACATATACAATCCTCTCAGAACCATCCACCTGACTGACACTTATCGGAATGGAAAAAAGCCGGGACCTTCTAATCTAGCACCTCCCATCATCCTCTCTCTGGTCAATGTTAATGGAGAGGACAGGAGCGGAGTGTCAAATAGAGTACAAGTCAGGATCAAAGCAAAAAATGATTTCCAAATGGGCACTGGCGGTTCTGTGTTAGCATTTAAGATTGGGGCTTTGGGCCAACTGATATGAAGAAGAACTTCTGATCCAGGTTTATCCTCCTGGATCAAGATCCCTGTTGCCTAAATTGTTTTGTGCATTAAAAAAAGCACCCCTTGTGTGCACTTCCGGTAATACAGTATACCCCGGTATGGTACAGAAAGGGTAACGTCTGAAAATCTGGATACCACCCAAACCTAACTAGAATAACTAGTATGTGTTCAAACGAGGATAGCATGTCCTAACTAGAATCATGTAGATGTGTTCATACGGCCCATCCTATGGGGACTAGCACTGTTGGCCACCTCTAGACTGTGCCCAGGCTGATAGAGGGACTGTGGGGCCCCTGGGGACACTCGACATGGGGTGCCGTTCGAGCGGGGCCCATAAATGCCACTGTCACTCAAAGCGCTCATGTGTGAACACTGCAACAGGGAGAGAAATGGACAAAGTGCTAAGAGCAAATGCCACTATCACCACGCCAAACTGCCCCGGCTGCCCCATTGGCTGGCATATCATCAGCTGACCCAGTGGTTCTCGAACCTCTCCCCGGGGACTCCCAGTCGTTCCATGCATTTGATCTAATACTAATCATCAAGCCTTTGGCTAGTTGAATCAGGTGAACTAGTTCAAAGCAACAACTCAATTGTGAAATGTCTGGGAGTCCCCGAGGAGAGGTTTGAGAACCACTGACCTGACCGACTCCGGCGCTCGCTGGCCCCGAGAACATCTATGACTATTAATAATACAGCATTTATAGTGTTGCACGGTATACTGGTACCGCTGTAATATAACAGCACCAAAACGTCACAATACTTATGATACCAACATTTTAGAACACTGTACCTTCAGTACCGTTTTATATGATACTACCATATTTTTCAGCCCTTACCGATCTAAAGAAACTGCTGGCTCCTGTTATAAAAGGTTTATAAAGTCAGTCTTGTTGAAACATTTTGTTGAATTTAAGCAAAAGCCACCAGCCTCTTGTATGCGCAGGTCCAATAATATCTACTTGACTTTCATGCACATATCAGGTGTGGCAGCTGTAATTAGCCAGCCGCATCCACTACCAGCCCTCAACAAACCTGCTTCTCTCCACATCCTGTACTAGCCCTTATTCACCAGCTTCTCTATGCAACCCCTACTAGCCCTCACCCACCTGCTTCTCTATGCATCCCCTCCTAGCCCTCACTCACTCACCTGCATCCACAAATAGACCTCAATCACTCAACTGCTTCTCTCCGCATCCCCTACTAGCCCCCACTCACTCACCTGCTTCTCTATGCATCCCCTAGTAGCCCTCACTCACTCATCTGCTTCCCTATGCATCCCCTACTAGCCCTCACTCACTCACCTGCTTCTCTCTGCATCCCTACTAGCCCTCACTCACTCACCTGCTTCTCTATTCATCTCCTACTAGCCCTCACTCACCTGCTTCTCTTTTCATCTCCTACTAGCCCTCACTCCCCTGCTTCTCTCCGCATCCCCTACTAGCCCCCACTCACTCCCCTGCTTCTCTCCGCATCCCCTACTAGCCCTCACTCCCCTGCTTCTCTATGCATCCCCTACTAGCCCTAACTCACCTGCTTCTCTATGCATCCCCTACTAGCCCTAACTCACCTGCTTCTCTATGCATCCCCTACTAGCCCTAACTCACCTGCTTCTCTCCGCATCCCTACTAGCCCTCACTCACTCACCTGCTTCTCTATTCATCTCCTACTAGCCCTCACTCACCTGCTTCTCTATGCATCCCCTACTAGCCCTAACTCACCTGCTTCTCTATGCATCCCCTACTAGCCCTAACTCACCTGCTTCTCTATGCATCCCCTACTAGCCCTAACTCACCTGCTTCTCTATGCATCCCCTACTAGCTCTCACTCCCCTGCTTCTCTCCGCATCCCTTACTAGCCTTCACTCACCGGCTTATCTCCGTCTGCTCTTCACGCGCATCTTTTCCTCCATCCATTTAAAAAATAGATAATTTAACAGTAATGGCGAGCGGGGCTGCAGACCCAGACGAGTCTTCTGTTGTTATATTTGTACATGCGTTACATTGGAGCTGCACGCAACGCGAACAATGTTGATAGATGCTATAATTTCATCGCCTGTTGTAACCAAGAGCACTGACCAGTTTGTGTAGACTTTGCAAGTTCACTGTCGTGCAGCCTCTACGTGCTAGAGAGGGAAACGCTTACAGCTTTACAGCACAGAAAACAGCTGGTCTCTACCCTTAAAAGGTTAAAAGAAATATCACCCATATTACCTGAGATGCCTTTTCCCCCCTTTATCGGGATTCACACGCATGTTTATATTATTTCACAAACCAAGTCCCGGCCCATTTTAAACTAATCCCAGGCTGCTAATTATTAGTTTCATAAACAACTTTTTACAAATATGAGTAAATCAGTCATTCTATGCAGTGTGAAGTTAAATTCAACGTGCTGTATTGAGTAGAAGTGTGAATTTCAGTGACAGGTTTTTAGAGAACGTTTAGAGAAATAGGAACAAGTGTCTGGGCGAAGGGGCGAACAGGATGCTAAGCCATTGTTTCTTTTTGAATGTTCACCGTTAAATCGCGATACTACTCGGTATCATGATACTTGGCCTGGTACATATCATGTGTAAAATGTTGGTATCGTGACAACACTACAGCGTTATACATTGTCAATGCACGGTCCAGTGGTGTTATACAGTAGGAAAATACATCTCTCACCCTTTGTCTGTGTAAAAGTGTAGTAGAATTGACTGGAGGCTACATACTTTCACATTTCCAATGAAACGGAGCCTATGGCGGTACAGAAACAACAGCGTATGTCCGATTCGGTTCTTGTGATGATCATTGTAAAATGCACATGAAGCGGAACTGACTGTAGGCTACATCCTTAGAGGTGTATATCTTCCCCTTTTAAGACGATTCTGTGCACTCCTTTGAAAAGCGCTGCGACTCTTTATTCCTTGTACTGTGTGTTTTATGCAATAGGGGAATATGAAAAACATTCTCTCTTTAAGATTGACAGCCATTGGACTGGCCCGGGTAGATCCCACTGCTGTACTACAGCTCCACTGAAAACACCATGTGTCCTGGCCAGCTCATTGTCCTTAGTTCAACTCCATTAAACCCTTTCAGGGCAGGGACACAGCTTAAAAACCCAAGGGGTCCTTTTAGAGACCGCTCTCTCGCTCTACTCCTGTTCTAGCCATGGGTCCCAGAGGTTAGAGAAGGGTCATTTTATACTGGGGAGGAAGTGGGAGAGGAGGAGTGACAAGAGGGTGGAGTGCAAATGCTGCTGTCGTGCTGTGTGTGTGTCCACTAGTAGCCTGGGGCAGCGTGATGGGGAGGAAGTCACATCGCTTTGTGTCAGACGCCATTAGTGATCAGCTCTCAGCACTCTACTCACCAACAGGGAATGGACTTAGTTACTACCCGGAAATTATTTCTTTTTCGTTTTTGTAACCTTTATTTAATGGAAAGTTAACCCTCCAAACACAGAAAGAAGTTAGGAAAATGCTGGCCTTGGAGCCGAGTAAAAGAGAGCCTGATTAAGTCATCTTAACCATAAGAACACTAACCGCCAGGAAGGCAGTACCTGAAGGCCACTGCGCAAACATTCATCTTTCAAAATTTTTTAAAAAAAGACATTACTAAAACACTAAAGAGGATAAGTGGTTTGGGAAATAGGCCCATCTCTAAAAGCACTAGGCTAACTCAGATTGGAGTCCAACTCATTTAACCAACATAGTTCTGGGCGAAGGGCACTTTTTCCCTAAAACAATGACAGCAGAAACTGGATTTGTGCTAATCTGTCCTCACATTAGAGGTCTTCACGGGTCCAAAAAGACCACAGGTTAGTCGAGGTAATTTGTAAAATGAATATGCATAGATATTAAACAGCGAGTAGCAGCAGTGTAAAAACAAGGGGGCGGGGGTAGGTGGCCATTTGATTAATTGTTCAGCAGTCTTTTGGCTTGGGGGTAGAAGGAGCCTTTTGGTGCTAGACTTGGCGCTCCAGTACCGCTTGCCGTGCGGTAGCAGAGAGAACAGTCTATGACCTGGGTGACTGGAGTCTTTGACCATTTTTTGGGCCTTCCTCTGACACCGCCTAGTAAATAGGTCCTGGATGTCAGGATGTCACTACCCTCTGTAGCGCCTTACGGTCAGATGCCGAACAGTTGCCATACCAGGCGGTGATGCAACTGGTCAGGATGCTCTCGATGGTGCAGCTGTAGAATCTTTTGAGGATCTGGGAACCCATGCCAAATCTTTTCAGTCTCCTGAGAGGAAAAATATGTTGTTGTGCCCTCTTCACAACTGTCTTGGTGTGTTTGGACCATGATAGTTTGTTCGTAATGTGGACACCAAGGAACTTGAAACTCTCAACCCGCTCCACTTCAGTGCCGTCGGTGAGAATGGGGGCCTGTTTCAGCCACACTTGTTGCTGACAGGTGTATAAAATAGAGCACACCGCCATGCAATCTCCATAGACAAACATTTAAAGTTGTAGATACATACACTACCATTCAAAAGTATGGGGTCACTTAGAAATGTCCTTGTTTTTGAAAGAAAAGCAAATTTTCTGTCAATTAAAATAACATCAAATTGATAGGATATACAGTGTAGAAATGGTTCATTGTGTAAATTACTACAGTAGCTGGAAACAGCAGATTTTTAATGAAATATCTACATTGGCGTACAGAGGCCCATTATTAGCAACCATCACTCCTGTGTTGTGTTAGCCTTTTAAAATGATAACCTTGGATTAGCTAACTGATCATTAGAAAATCCTTTTCCAATTATGTTAGCACAGCTGAAAACTGTTGTTTGATTAAAGAAGCAATAAAGCTGGCCTTCTTTAGACGAGTTGAGTATCTGGAACATCAGCATTTGTGGGTTCGATTACAGGCTCAAAATGGCTAGAAACAAATAACTTTCTTCTTAAACTCGTCAGTCTATTCTTGTTCTGAGAACTGAAGGTTATTCCATGCGAGAAATTGCCAAGAAACTGAAGATCTGGTACAACGCTGTGTACTACTCCCTTCACAGAACAGTGCAAACTGGCGCTAACCAGAATAGCAAGAGGAGTGGGAGGCCCTGGTGCACAACTGAGCAAGAGGACAAGTACATTATTGTGTCTAGTTTAAGAAGCAGACACCTCACAAGTCCTAAACTGCCAGCTTCATTAAATAGTGCCCGCAAAACACCAATCTCAACGTCACCAGTGAAGAGGCGACTCCAGGATGCTGGCCTTCTAGGCAGATTGCAAAGAAAAAGCCATATCTCAGACTGGCCAATAAAAATAAAACAGACACTGCACAGAGGAACTCTGCCTAGAAGGCCAGCATCCCGGAGTCGCCTCTTCACTGGTGTCGTTGAGACTGGTGATTTGCGGGTAATATTTAATGAAGCTGCCAGTTGAGAACTTGTGAGGCGTCAGATGGTGAATGGATGACCTCCACATGTGTAGTTCCCACCGTGAAGCATGGAGGACGAGGTGTGAGCGAGCTTTGTTGGTGACACGGTCAGTGATTTATTTAGAATGCAAGGCAAACTTAACTAGCATGGATACTACAGCATTCTGCAGTGATAAGCCATCCCATCTGGTTTGCGCTTAGTGGTACTATCATTTGTTTTTCAACAGGACAATGACCCAAAACACACCTCCAGGCTGTGTAAGGGCTATTCGACTGGGAGAGTGATGTAATGCTGCATCAAATGACCTGGCCTCCACAATCACCCGACATCAACCCAATTGAGATGGTTTGGGATGAATTGGACCAACAAGTATTCAGCATATGTGGGAACTAGAGGTCAACCGATTAATCGGAATGGCCGATTTCAAGTTTTAATAACAATCAGTAATTGCCACAATTGCACAGCGATCATGGCCGATTACATTGCACTCCACGAGGAGACTGCGTGGCAGGCT